>NC_061510.1:120828940-120900576 GCF_022539505.1 Lolium rigidum
CCTAACAAGTAGTTTCTTTGAACTCGTTTGAGTATGTTCAGATATGAAATCGAAAATGTTCTAAACTGAAAAAGTTTAAATTTCAATAATGTTTAAATACGGAAAAAGTCACATTTTAAAATGTCCAGAGTAAAAGTGTTCAAATTAATTTTTAAATTAATTTTTTTCAAAATTTAAATTTTTTTAAATTTCAAAAATGTTTGAACCTAAAATAATTTTATATATCTATATCTATACCAATAAAGAAAATAAGATTTCTTATTTGTCCATCTTTTGTTGCCCATAAAATTAGTTAAAATTACAGCACAATGCCACCGGTAAATAAAATACCGATTCGTATGTTTTACCTCCGCCTTTCCTCTCCTTGGTCGCTCGCCTCACCTTTGTTTTTCTCTCATGTCTCGCGCGTGTGACCTCTTGACCTGACGCTTCTGGTCCCCCATCTCTCCTCCAGCTGCTCAACGTCCCGTCCGCGGTGATTCAGCGCCAGTGGCAGCAAAAGCAAGCCTTGCCCCACGGTTGAACAGCCGGCGCACCATACTACAGCCCCTGCATCCGCGGCCTCGCCCGGGAAACAACGGAAAAAGATGGGCGGAGACTTATGGCCGCGGCGTTGGCGAAGGAGACATCGTCGATGGTGTCTTCTACGTGCCAGCCGGGGCAGATTTAGTCGAGGTAGTCAGAAACAGAACACGATGTGTCGACGTTCACGATGCCCCCTGTGCTGATTACCTCATGCTCAAGCGTTGTTGGCGGGTACGGTCGATTTGGATCTGCGCAGCGCACACTTCATGCTTGGATTTAGGATTTTTGTCGCTATACTCAACTTTGGGATTATCTCCCTCATTCCGAAGATCAAGGGGGCGGAGCAGATCACACTGTTTAGGCCAATTGACTTGATTAATGTCATTTTTAAATTTGTGGCGAAAGCTTATGCGATTAGATTAGCGTCGTTAGCTCATAGGACGGTGAACCGGAGCCAATCGGCTTTCATCAAAGGGAGATGCTTGCACGAGGGGGCTCCGCCTCTTCACGAGATTGCACATGAACTCGGAGTTGGGAAGCAAGAGGGCTTGCTCCTCAAACTAGACTTCAAGAAGGCTTACGACAGAGTCGGCTAGGACTTTCTACATGAGATTCTCCTCCGGAAGGGATTCTCGGCACGAGTGGTGCACCGCCTGATGCAGTTGGTCAGGGGCAGCCAGACTGCCATCAATGTGAACGGGCAAATTGGTCCGTACTGTCGCAACGCTCGGGGCGTTCGTCAGGGCGACCCACTCTATCCGATTTTGTTCGACTTCATTGTAGACGGACTGGCGGCCATTCTGGCTAAGGCGAGCTTGGCGGGGCATATCGAGGGGGTGGTCCCGCACCTCATCCCAGGGGGGGATGCATCTACAATATGCCGATGATACTTTGGTCCTGATCAGACCAGGGATTGCGAACCATAAGGTTATCCTGTTGTGTTTTGAGAATATATCAGGTTTGAAGATCAACTTTGATAAGAGCGAAGTAGTGGTGATGGGGATCCCACTTGAACTTCATCACCAGGTAGCCCATATGCTCAATTGCAAGGGTGGGGAATTCCCTATCAAATACCTAGGCCTACCGATCAGTGACAAGACGCTAAGGGTAGCGGATTGGAACTTCCTACTAGAAAAAATAGGACACAAGGTTGACCCATGGCACGGATTGTTCCTGGCCTCGGCAGGCAGGTTAGAGATGACCAACTTCTGCCTTTCCAGCCTCCCTCAGTTTGCCATGAGCCTCTTTATGCTATTTGATAGCACCCATAAGGCCATGGACAAGCCGAGAGCTCGCTTCTTTTGGGAAGGAGTGGGCAACAAATGCAAGTATCACATGGTAGACTGGGCTACGGTGTGTAAACCTAAAGTTTTCGGAGGATTGGGAATCCTCAACTCCAAACTCATGAACATCGCGCTAGAATGGCAGACATCATCCGTGCAAAGTATCTAGGGGGAAGGGATCTCTTCGATGATACGGTCCCTACCAGGGGCTCCCAATTTTGAAACTCCATTCAAAAGGTCAAATGGTACTTCAAGTTGGGAGCCAAACACGTGGTGTGCAATAGGAGGTGTACCGGGTTCTGGCTAGACTGGGGTGGACTGGGAGGGGCCCCTTGATACGTCTCCAACGTATTTATAATTTCTGATGTTCCATGCTAGTTTTATGACAATACCTACATGTTTTGCTCACACTTTATAATGTTTTTATGCATTTTACGGAACTAACCTATTAACAAGATGCAGAAGTGCCGGTTCTCGTTTTTCGCTGTTTTTGGTTCCGGAAAGGCTGTTCGGGCAATATTCTCGAATTCGACGAAACAAAAGCCCAAGGCCTTATTTTCCCCGGAATGTTCCAGAACACCGAAGGAGAGCCGGAGGGGGCCAAGGGGGACCCACACCATAGGGGGCGCGGGTCCCACCCTGGCCGCGCCGCCATGTGGTGAGGGAGCCCTGTTGCCCCTCCGACTCCGCCTCTTTGCCTATAAAACCCCTCGTGACCTAAAAACCCGAGACCAATTGACGAAACTCCAGAAAGACTCCAGGGACGCCGCCGCCATCGCGAAACTCTGTTTCGGGGACGAAGTCTCCGTTCCGGCACGCCGCCGGGACGGGAATTGCTCCCGGAGTCATCTCCATCGACACCACCGCCATCTTCATCGCCGTTGCTTGTCTCCTATGATGAGGAGGGAGTAGTTCTCCCCGAGGCTGAGGGCTCTACCGGTAGCTATGTGGTTCATCTCTCTCTCCCATGGTGTGATCTTTATGTGATCATGAGCTTTGTATCACTATTAATCTATGTGCTACTCTAGTGATGTTATTAAAGTAGTCTATTCCTCCTCCATGATGTAATGTTGACAGTGTGTGCATCATGTAGTACTTGGTGTAGGTTATGATTGTAATCTCTTGTAGATTGTGAAGTTAACTATTACTATGATAGTATTGATGCGATTTATTCCCCCTTTCATAGCTATTGTTGACAGTGTGTATGCTATGTTAGTACTCGGTCTAAATTGCAACGGTCTATTATGCACTCTAGAGGTTACTTTAATATGATCTCCGGACGTTGTGGAGCTTGTTTACTCCGGCTAGAGGTGTGCTTTTGTAGCCCTACACAATGAATGGTGTTTATTATCCAACAAGAGAGTGTGAGAAGTAGCACAAGTGAAGAGAAGTTATTTATTTATGTGATCATAGTTGAGAGTGTCCACTAGTGAAACTATGATCCCTAGGCCTTGTTTCCAAATATCGAATCGCCATTTATTTACTGTTCTACTGCATGTTTACTTGCTGCCATATTTATTTCAGATTGTTATTACCGCTCATATACATCCATATCACTTGCATTTTACTATCTCTTCGCCGAACTAGTGCACCTATACATCTGACAAGTGGATTAGGTGTGTTGGGGACTGATACGCGTACAGCACGCGTCCGTTGGGAACCCCAAGAGGAAGGTGTGATGCGTACAGCGGCAAGTTTTCCCTCAGTAAGAAACCAAGGTTTATCGAACCAGTAGGAGCCAAGAAGCACGTTGAAGGTTGATGGCGGTGACGTGGGCACTACCCTTCGGGTAACCCACATTACTCTATCCCGTGTTGATTAATTGGAGGCCCATGAAGACACCTGAAGGCGAGATGGGCCACTAGGACGGTGCACCAGAAGATTCCTTGACGGGCAAGACAAGGAAGCGATCGAACAAGGAAAGATCGGATCTAAAACTACTGTAAACCTAGTCGTACTCGGTGAGACCTCTTGAGACCTGTCCTCCTATATAAAGGCCAGGAGAGGGGCTGCCGAGGGACACGATCAATCTTAGCAATCTTAGCCAGCAAAAGCCTAGAGCTAGGTCATCTTAGCAATAGAAATCTCGACGAGATCTCAGCCGAACTATTCGGCACCCCATTGTAACCCATTGTCATCATAATCAAGAACAGACATGCAGGACGTAAGGGTTTTACCTCATCGAGGGCCCCAAACCTGGGTAAATCGTTCTCCCCGCTTGTCTGTGAACCGATGTCTCGTGTCAGCTTGCAGGATTCCATCAACCCTAAGCCCCTATCGGAGGGCATTGGCGAGGAGTACCCTCGACAATTGGCGCCGTCTGTGGGAACCCTGTCGGCACAAGATCGTACATCGGCTGAACCCGTCATGTCATCGGCAGCTTCATCAACACCGTCATCGCCTCGTCTGGGAAGCCCGATTCGTTTCGGCTCCTACGAATTCACCCCACATAGCGATTCATCTCGCTCGACTTTCTCCGGCCTACAAGGCAACATGGAGATGACTTTCGGGAGCGTCCACTACAACGTCAACTCAGAAGGAATCCTTCGGCTTCTGGAATCTCCCATCTCCATATCGACGAGTCCGAGCGCGTCATCGTCACTCGACCTTTCGGCTGGCCTAACAAGCCCATCGAGTCCGTCCGCGCCTTCGACTCCCCGTTCGGCATCCTCTATGTCGGTCGGATCTGATGATCCCGCGTCCTCGGAGATAACCTCATACTACTGCATGAACTGCGATACCAGGCACGGGCTGGGGTCAAGCGACACGCCGTTCATCTGCAATGCCTATTATTCATCGGGAGAGGACAGCATCGGCAGCATCACCCAAGGAGACACCCGAAGAGTGACGCCCCTCCAAGTCTATGTCGCTAACAGGGGAGACGAAGAACGCACCCCTCGTTCCAGCAGGCGAGCTAGCTTTGAAAACAGCGCCAGTAACAACAACAGCGACCACACCATCGCAGAGGAGGAGTGGGTAGCAGCCAAGGCAGCCGTACTTAACAACACACCGCTTCTTGCGGGAACCACGATTGGCACTCTCAATGCTTACCGCTCCATATTGGAGAAAAATCGGGAGCGCCTATCTAAGGAGCAAGCCACTCTCGAGAAACGCCTATCTGCGGCAGACCGATCCAGCGAGTGACGGAGGGGCTCGCAGGGAAGCGCCTCTCGAAGTACCCACGGAGGAGGCAAACATCGATCAAGAATGTCCAGGCTTTCGGAAGATGATGCAAGGGAGATAACGTCAAACCTGACTAAGTCCTTTATGACTACGGACACCGCGGGCATGCCACGGCCAAAAACCGTCGCGGGAGCAACAGCCAACCTTGTAGCATACCTCATTAATCAGCGTCCCGAAGGATCCATGGCTCAGGCTCACCGTGGCGCCTTAGAAAGCCTCGCGATATTAGGAGACAATCTAGTTCCACGGAAGGAGAAGACCACGTTGCAGGCCAGCGGCTCAAAGCATCGCGCAAGAGACGCTCGGGACGAAATTACTCAGAGTAGGATCGACAAAGCAAGGCGACGACGCGCCCTCAGAGAGGAATTCGACAGCGATTCTTCGGATGAGACCCAGGAGAACAACGGCGAACTTAGGGGGGCCGATTGTTTAAGCTACAAAATTCGGGAGGCGATGCCACCTAAGAAGTTCAAACCCACCCCTACCGATGCCGCCAAGTACGATGGGCAGCAGGAGCCGAGATCCTGGATAGAGGATTATCTGCAGACGGTGATTCTGCAAAAAGGAAACCAGATAGCAGCAATGCAGTGCTCGCGCAACTTTACCTAAAGGACTCAGCACGAGCCTGGCTGAGAGGTCTGCCGAAGGGTTCCATCAAGTCTTGGGACGACCTAGTAGAAGCCTTCGTCGCCAACTTCCAAGCAACCTACAAAAGGCCCGTCAGGATTGAAGAGTTACGACATTGCCAGCAAAAATAGAAGGAGTCGATGCGCGCATACATCGGGAGATTCACCAAGCTCCTGAACGCTGCGGAAGACGTATCTGTCGACAGAGCAATCGACGCCTTCAGTGATGGCATCCGACGTGAAAGTTATATAGAAGAACTTGGATGAAAGAAGCCGAAAACCATAACCAAGTTAATGGAAATCGCCAACAGCTGGGCCGATGGCGAAGACAACGTTCGTAAGCCACGACAGCGCAGCGACGACGAAGAAGATGACCAGCCGAAGCATGATTCGGGAGGTCGAAGGGATCGCAACAAGAGGAGGAAGAACCGCAGCTACGATGATAACAACTTGGTGGCTGCAGGCTACTCTGATCGGCAGGATGATCGGCAGGATGATCGGCAGGATGATCGGTACGATGACAGGCGAGATGATCTACAGGACGGTAATCGGAACAACTCTGGGAACCGTGGCAACTTTAAACCACGACAACAGAGAACTCCAGAACTACCCTACGCTGAGCAGATCAACGCCCCCTGCTACCTGCATTCGTATACCGATTCCAAGGATGGAAAAATAAAGTCTAGCCACCTGCTCAGGGACTGTCGGCAGTTCATCGATATGCATAAACTCATCCAGCGAGCAGGCCGAGCAACAGCTACCACCGCCACCACCACCACCCCCACCGCAACACCAGGTCCAGCAAGCTCAATCTCATCAACCCAACGAGGCATTTCCACCACCACGTGGGCAGATGAGTATGATCCACAGGACTGGCGTCTCAAGGAGAGAAATGAAGAAGCTCACCCGAGAAATCAACCTAGCAGAAAGCGTCATGGCAAACATCCCTGAGTATGTCGAGTGGTCATCTCAGAACATCACGTTCAGCCGAGCGGATCACCCGATGACTATACCAAAACTAGGACACGCTGCCCTAGTGGTTGAAGCGCAGATAGGAGGGTTCAAGATGAGCAAAGTCTTCATGGACGGAGGAAGTGGACTCAACTTGATATTCCTTGACACAATTCAAAGTATGGGGATCACCATGAGAATGTTAGAAGAATCAGATACCCGCTTCCATGGGATCCTCCCTACTTCACCGGCGTACTCTCTTGGCAAAGCGTACCTGAACGTTGTCTTCGGCAAACCCGACAATTTCAGGAAGGAGAAGATCGAGTTTGAAGTCGTGAACTGGGAATCACAGTATCACGCCATACTCGGGAGACCAGCTTATGCCAAGTTCATGGCTGTGCCGCACTATGCATACCTCAAGCTGAAGATGCACGGGAACAACGGGACGAACATCACAGTCTATGGAAGTTTCTCACGCTCGGACAATTGTGATCGTGATTTCCAAAGGATTGCTGCAAAGTTTGGGCCACAACGGGAAACTGTCGACCCTCCGCCCAAACCGACGATACGAGAAATCAAGGAGGAAAAACTCGACAGAGAAATCAAGAAGAAGCCAGCCAACCCTGCCCTTGAAGCCTCGGCAGCAAAAGCTTCGGCAGTACAAGCTTCGGCAGTTGCCGATGCAGAAGATATAGGAGGCAGCAAGGCACTGACAATAGCTGCCCAAGCCCCTGGCGAAATCAACAACGCTGCAGCAACCACTAGCATGACGAAGAAATCAGAAGATGCTGCTGAAGATGAGAAGAACCCCTTCCTTGATAAAGCACTTCCTTAGTCTTTAAATTTTTTCCCTTTACTTTACACAGGGCCTCCCTTTTTCGCCCTCCAGTTTCGTATTTACCCTATCAATGAGCACTTAAGTTTCGATTCTTGTTAAGCATTGCAGTAATATAAAGCATCTGTGACCACGCCACCATGAACCTTGCTTACAAGTAATGGTACAACGTAACGCACGGCAGAAGATCGCGCCCCAAGGGAAAAACTTCTACGAGTGCTGCAAAGAAAAACAAGGACATTAATCCTTCCCTCTGCTTCAGATGCCTCTACGAGTGCCGCAAAAAGCAAGAGTTTGGAAAACATAAAACAACCCACGTTCGATATTTCACTTATGGAAATATCAAAGAACAACGGGCTCATTGGCAGAATCATTGCACCCGAAATATTCGGGAGTGACTGTCAAAACTTACAATCGGTTGAAAGCAAAGTTGCGCATACAACAGGTTTAGCAAAACCTGCAACACGAGCTGATCACTCATAATGATTTGCTGACCAACCAATATACAACGGGCAATTAAGATTTGCTCCTTCCAAAAATTGCTAACGGCACGGTGAAAATACATATTCATGTATTAACCAAGTAACAAGTTTCAGCTTAACAATCCTAACACTTGGATAGATTAGCCAATGCAATTTATTTTACAAAAATAACTTTACACCCTAACGTCACCCTTGCGGAGTTTCCCTTTCTTCAGGTACATTTGACTCCTCCTCAAGCCTGTCGACAATTATATTGGCGGGCACTAAAACCTTCGGGTATAGTTCTTCAAAATCACCAGTTGCGTTGGCGATAGATAGCAAACATGCTGAGGGATAACGAGCAAGCACAAGGGCAAGCGTACACTTGGCCCCTGCGAAAACTTGAGCTCGCACCAAGTCCCGAACCTTCTTGGCATTTCCGAACTCGGACATCAAAGTCGAAAGCGTGGGGGGAACTGCATTCAAAGGAAACATTGTCTTCCAAACCACCCTCATAGCTTTGTAGCACTTATCAAAGAATTGGTGGACTTGTTGAACCCGATCCTGAAATTTTGCAACAGCCGAAGCCTTCGAGTGATCCCGCCAGAAAATCTCTTCGAATGAGGAAAGCTGGGTTAAAGCATGCACTCGCTCGTGTATCCGCTTGTTTTCTTCCGCGCGGTTCAATGCTATGACTGGCAAAAGAATCAGTAAAGAGTCAGGCAAGGTGTTGTTGATGAAAGGGCAAAGGAATCAGGAAACTTACAGTTCAAACTCTCAGTAGCTTTATGCAGCTCAGCAAGAGTGTACCGTTCCACGTCGGCTGCAATCTCGCTCTTCTTATTGACAATAGCAGCTAAGGCATAAGTGTTGCGCAGGTCCTTTTCCATCTGCGTAATCCGATCCTTCATACGCTGGATCCGATCACTTTCAGGAAGAGCACCCGAAGAGTCGTCAACAAATGAGGGCACTGGGAAGACCTGCAGGAAACACCGTTACAAAAAGATGATGGACATGGTACAGCTGAGCATCCGAAGTAACTCCCATCGGGAGAAGTACAAGAAGAAATATCATAACAAAAGTGTGCTAACAACATTGCTAGCACAGAGTTTATTACATGCATAAGTTTTGCGGTTGAACAATGTTTCACATCAGCTCAAGCATAAGTTTGCTACAAGAATCAAGGGGTTTGGGTCTGAGTCGATAAACTGGGTCCAGCCGACGATTTCCTTGATGAAACCAGTTCAAGAAGCTGGCAGGCACAAGTAAGGGCAGACGCTTTAAAGGCGCTTAAATCAACAAGCTGCCCGTCTTGCTCTTTCGGCAGCTCCTTGGTCATCCCTTCAATGTCACCCTTAAAGCCGTAACCCATCATAAGCTGGAAGGCAAGGACAGCACCATAAGTGCGCGATGTACGCTTGAATACCTCGATAATCTCCTTGGTGTCAACCGCGAAGGTATCGACCAGCTGCCCCAGGGTCTTCTCCTGCTTGATCTTGGGGAAAATCATCGAGTGCATCCGCGCCAGGGCACCCTTCCCCTTTACAAGAAGCTCCCACGTAAGCTGGTGAGAGGCAAGAATCATCGACACAGCGTTTGCTGGAGAGTTGTTTGGAACTCTGTCCAAGGCATCAACAGGGATATTCGCCGCTTCTGCAGGGAAAAAAAAGAAAAAAAGTACATTGGCAAAAGGATCGAATCCATAAGCACATCAATCGATAGAGGTGTATAAAAATTACCAAGTAAGGCCAAAGAAGACTGACGAAGGACTTCATCCTTTTCGGCTGACCGAGCTTCAGCCATCGGCTCGGATGCTTCCTCCTCCTTCAACTTCTCTTTTAGCTTGCCCAGTTCCACCTTCAGAGAGTCAACCTCCTGGCGAGCCTCAGCAGCTATCTTGACTGCGCCATCCAGTTTCAAGGAGGAAGATTTGACTTCCTCTTGCAGTCGAGCCTTGTCAGCTTCCAGAGAAGTGAATTGGGAGGCGAAGGCCTCCAAAGAGGAATTAACGCCTCGCAAGTCCTTAAGAAAGAAGGATATTTTACCAGAAATTGTCAAGCAAAGCACGCTTCAAGAGATTTGCATCGCAGTTAGGAAAAAACTTACTGAAGGAGGAGTCGCGGTGGCAGCAGCTGGAGAGACGTCTTTCCCTTTGGAAAGGGAAGAAGCAGTCGATGCTTGAGCCATAGGGGCAGCCTTAGGAGCCGAAGCTTCGGAAGCCACTACGACCGGCGAGGCAGCATCAGATCTGGCTTTTTTAGACGGAGGCTCGATAAAGCCTTCGTCGCTGCAAAGGTGAAAGGTCGACAACGGTTATAAAAAGAGTAAGAAAAATAAAAGGGCAAAGTATAACTACAGAAAAGAAACTACTTACATGTCGAAGAGATCATCTTCATCGGCAAAGCCGCCGGTTGATCTCTTCACAGGTGAAGCCCTGGCCTCCTCCGCAGCTGCATCAACAAAGGTATCATGATCAGCGTCATCATTACGCATTGATCCATCTGCGACACCAGCATCATCGGCTGAGGAGGGAAGGTCGGTGTGGGCAACTTCAAAATCTATCGGACCATTGTATTCATCCTCTAGGCCTGTATGTTCGACAGTGTGAAAATCTACGGGGATTGAGGAGCCTCTCCCTTCAGAAGTATCATCTGGTGAATCATGCATATTTCCAGAAACTATGGGGATCTGTCGAAGAAAATAACAAGTAAGAACAATGGTAATTATGTCGGTTAAGAAAAAACGGCATAGTGGGAACATGAAGAAAGAAAAATACCTTTGATGGTGGATGGTCAGCGTCAAGGGGAGCATAAGAAGAAATCAGCGGAATCGAATCTTCCTGGTTAAAGGAAGTAAGACGACGGACTTCATCAAGTAACTCCTTTTTCGACAGATCGGCAGCATTAATCCTGGTTTCATCCTTTGGACCTGAGTACAACCACATCGGGTGAACTCTGGCCATGACTGGTTGGACTCGGCGTTTCAAGAATAACGCTGCCACCTCTGTGCCAATCATAGTTTGACCGTCAGCCTCTTTGATTCGAAGAAATTTGGCGAATAATTCTTCGGCTGTTGCCCTTTCATCGGATGAGAGAATATTCTTCCAGGAATTCTTAGGCTTGGCTTCGGAGACATCAGCAAAGCAGGGAAGCCGAGACTCGGGTGACAAGGAGTCCTTGATATAAAACCATTTCAACCTCCACCCTTGCACGGACTCTCTCATTGGGAAGTTGAAATAATTGACCTCCGAACGAGCTACAAACCCCACTCCTCCGGTGACAAAGTACCCATTGCTACTGCTGTATCTCTTTACATAGAAGATCTTTTTCCACAGCCCGAAATGAGGTTCGATACCCAGAAACGCCTCGCAAAGGGTGATGAACGCAGCAACATGGAGGATTGAGTTGGGGGTAAGTTGCCATAGTTGGATTTCGTACGTTCGCAAGAGATGGAGGAGGAATCCATGAGTTGGGAGTGAAAGGCCTCGGTGAAGGAAAGATAAGAACATCATAGTAAAGCCAGCAGGGGGATCAGGCGGAGAAATCGCACCTGGAAGGATTATGTCTCCCACATCGGAAGATATCAATCCTAGGCTTCGGGATCTTTTCTCATCACGCTTGGTGACGGTTGATGCTACCCAGTCTCCGGGCTTGACCATTGAGCTCGACGGCGCTGGCGGCGCCGGAGCTGGGGGAGGAGCGCTCGGAGCGCTCCCCTTCGGAAGAGAAGAGGAGGACTTGGCGGCGGCACCTCCGCTGGTGGAGCTGGCGCCGGCGGCAGGATTCTTCTTCTTCACCATTGTGAGATCTGATGAAGATCGGAAAGGCTGCGGTGGCGGCGCAGCAACGGCAAAGGAAGGAAGAAGGGGAAGAATGAGGAGATGCTGCGGGAACCGTGGAGGAGATTAGGAATTTTTCGCCCTTTGGAGATTTTGAGGGGATGTTAAGAGCTAAGTAAGCACGTGGCGCTTGAAGGAGGGGAGGAACCGGCGGTCCACTATTTCCACGTTGTGCGAGAATCGAGGAGGCACCTCGGTCACCACGCATGCAATGATCAAGCCCTAAAAACTGCCCGCGCAGAGTTAGGGTGGGCCCGTCAGGTCAAGTCCTGTCAATCAGCCCACGACAGTTACACGTCAACAGTGACGTCATAAAAAAACCTTGAGGCATTCGAAGGAGAAATGAAAAGTTATCGGATGAAGGACTTGAGTCTACGCCCGGCTGCAGACATCCGTACCTAGACTCGGGGAATACTCCCATCGGAGCGCTGACGCGCACCCGATAAAATGAAGACTCGACAGAATGAGCAGTCGAAGGAAGAAGGTTTGAGTCTGCACTCGGTTACAAGCGCTTGCACCCAGACACTCGGGGGCTACACTCCCATCGGGAGCGCGTGATGCACACCCGATAGAAGTTTTTTGCACTCCAGGATCATGCCCGGGGACTTGATTCTGTGTAGGGTAACGTTGTTTTTCCATCGGCAGTTAACCAACAAAAGTTGGGCACGTTACTCATTATCCTTTGCATAAAGAAAATATATCGGACGACCTATGAAGAACTGTGGAAAACATCGGCAGCGGAGAATATTCGAGTGGTACAACTTGAGTCTACGCACGGATTGCAAGCATCCGTACCTAGACTCGGGGGCTACTCCCATCGGGAGCGCTGACGCGCACCCGATAAAATGAAGACGAAGCAGATTCAAGGCGAATAAGGGCGATAAAGGAGAAGAACATCAGGAAAAAACATGTTTTAGTCTCTACCCGAACTATCTTCGGCTAGACACTCGGGGGCTACTGACGTGGGCACTACCCTTCGGGTAACCCACATTACTCTATCCCGTGTTGATTAATTGGAGGCCCGTGAAGACACCTGAAGGCGAGATGGGCCACTAGGACGGTGCACCAGAAGATTCCTTGACGGGCAAGACAAGGAAGCGATCGAACAAGGAAAGATCGGATCTAAAACTACTGTAAACCTAGTCGTACTCGGTGAGACCTCTTGAGACCTGGCCTCCTATATAAAGGCCAGGAGAGGGGCTGCCGAGGGACACGATCAATCTTAGCAATATTAGCCAGCAAAAGCCTAGAGCTAGGTCATCTTAGCAGTAGCAATCTCGACGAGATCTCAGCCGAAATATTCGGCACCCCATTGTAACCCATTGTCATCATAATCAAGAACAGACAGGCAGGACGTAAGGGTTTTACCTCATCGAGGGCCCCGAACCTGGGTAAATCGCTCTCCCCGCTTGTCTGTGAACCGATGTCTCGTGTCAGCTTGCAGGATTCCATCAACCCTAAGCCCCTATCGGAGGGCATTGGCGAGGAGTACCCTCGACAGGCGGCGAAGTGTAGTGCGGCGCAACACCAGGGATTCCGGCGCTAACGTGGAACCTGCACAACACAACCAAATTACTTTGCCCCAATGTGACAGTGAGGTTGTCAATCTCACCGGCTTGCTGCTGTCTACTGTTGGCTTCTTTTCCTGTAGACAGTGTTGGGCCTCCAAGAGCAGAGGTTTGTAGAACAGCAGCAAGTTTTCCCTTAAGTGGATCACCCAAGGTTTATCGAACTAAGGGAGGAAGAGGTCAAAGATATCCCTCTCAAGCAACCCTGCAATCACGATACAAGAAGTCTCTTGTGTCCCCAACACACCTAATACACTTGTCAGATGTATAGGTGCACTAGTTCGGCGAAGAGATAGTAAAATGCAAGTGATATGGATGAATATGAGTGGTAATAGCAATCTGAAATAAATATGGCAGCGAGTAAACATGCAGTAGAACAGTAAATAAACGGAGATTCGGTGTTTGGAAACAAGGCCTAGGGATCATACTTTCACTAGTGGACACTCTCAACATTGCAATCATAAAGAAATATAAATAAGCACTTCACTATGCTATTCTGAATTACTCTATGGCAAGATAACGAACTCTAATTCATCATGTAGGCAAACCTTAAAGATGTATTCCCAAGTACTAATAAACACCCCACGCTGTCACTGTGAGCATTCATAGGAGGTACTAACACACCATAATTTCATAGAGACATCCAACTCAAATCATAACTCAGTGAATAAGTATTCGTGAAATATAGCCTAAGAGACCCACACGGTGCACACACTGTCACCTTTACACACGTGGGACAAGAAGTCTCCGGAGATCACATAAGTAAAATCCACTTGAATAGCATAACGACATCTAGATTACAAAGCTATCATATGGATCTCAATCATGTAAGGCAGCTCATGAGATCATTGTATTGAAGTACATGGAGAGAGAGATTAACCACATAGCTACCGGTACAGCCCTTAGCCTCGATGGAGAACTACTCCCTCCTCATGGAAGATAGCAGCGGAAATGAAGATGGCGGTGGTGTCGATGGAGATGCCTTCCGGGGGCACTTCCCCATCCCGGCGGCGTGCCAGAATAGAGACTTCTGTCCCCCAGATCTTGGCTTCGCGATGGCGGCGACTCTGGAAGGTTTCTCGTACCGTGGCTTATTCGTATCGAAGATTTAGGTCAGGGAGGCTTAAATAGGCGAAGAGGCGGAGTCGGAGGGCTGACGAGGCAGCCAGACAACAGGGGGCGCCCCCCCTGGGCCGCGCCGCCCACATGTGTGGGGCCCCCAGGGCTCTCCTCTGGCCCCTCTTCGGTATTCTGGAAGCTTCGTGGAATTATAAGATACTGGGCGTTTATTTCGTCCAATTCCGAGAATATTTCCTTACTAGGATTTCTGAAACCAAAAACAGCAGAAAACAGGAACTGGCACTTCGGCATCTTGTCAATAGGTTAGTTCCAGAAAATGCATAATAATGACATAAAGTGTGAACAAAACATGTAAGTAATGTCATAAAACAAGCATGTAACATAAGAAATTATCGATACGTTGGAGACGTATCAGCATCCCCAAGCTTAGTTCCTACTCGTCCTCGAGTAGGTAAACGATAACAAAGATAATTTCTAAAGTGACATGCTATCAACATAATCTTGATCCAATAATGATGTAAAGAATATGAACTGAGATCAAATCACTCAAAGCAAATGTCTATATTGATATAAGAGATGATAATGCAAGAGTTAAACAAGCTAGAAGTTTTCATGAACTATTGCTTCAAAGACATGAAATCGTACAAAGTTTATTAAAGATGTGTTAAGTATCCAGCATAGAAGTTCTATCCTTCATTCCAAGCATCAAGTAAATTTTCACAACATAAGAAGGATTCAGTCAAGTAAACATAAACATGAACGTCATGAATCAACTGTTTCGAAGTCTACTCAACCGGTAAGTGCAAGCATTTGGTATTAGCACCAGGATGTTATGGCATAAAGAACGTTAATGGGGGTTTGGAAGGCCAAATGGAAGAAAGTCTTACAAAGCTATAAGTGATTATTAGACAAGAGGAAGTCTTATAATCGAAGCTATGCAAGGAGTAGTGATTGCCATGCAACGGATGCACATAGAGCTATATGTGTATGAAAGCTCTCCAATGGAACTAGTGGGGGTGCATCCAACTTGGTTGCTCACGAAGACCTAGAGCACTTTTGAGGAGGCTCATCATTGGAATATACAACCCAAGTTCTATAGTGTAAATTCCCCACATAGTTATACTAGTAAAACATGAAAACTCTCTCATATGAAGTGTAGGTGCTAAACATGAGCACAAATGATGACTATGAATAGTGCAGGTGCTAAAACATGAGCACAAGTGTGGATAAAAGATAGTAATGCTGCCCCCTTTTTTCTTTCTCTTTTTTTTTCTTTTTCTTTTTCTCTTCTATATTTTTTTCTTTCTTTCTTTTCCTTTTCTCTTTTTGCTGGCCTCCATGGCACTTTTCACTTTTAGGGGCAACATCCTAATATGACAACACACTTTTTGGTACAAATAACTCATAATGAATGAAGCATGATGTATAAAACTGTATGCCTCTGCCAGTGTAGCAGGATGTGCAATGATCTAGCGTAACATGGGTAAACCACACATCAGCTGTATAGAATCATGCAAAGCAATATATAAATAATAAATGACAACATGTAATGTAAAATGGAAGTTGCATGGCAATATATCTCGGAACAGCTATGGAAATGCTGTGGTAGGTAGGTATGGTGGCTGTTTTGAGGAGATGTATGGGCTTATGTGTAGGAGAACAAGAGAAAGTCCTCCCACGTGTTTGGATATACCGGCGAAGTATGCACAATTCTCAATGTGAGCAAAAGGCAATGCACAGTACCGAAGAGGCTAGCAAATTTGGATGGTGGAAGTGCCAAAAACCGTAGCTTAACATTAGTCAAAAAGAACTCACAAGCTTATTGCAAACAACTAGCAGGTTCAACATTAAGAGCATGATTAAAATTTACTCCAAGGAGGGCCGTTCACGGTGGCACAAGTACCCCGTTAGCTCCCTCGACCTTCAGCACAACTTAGTTATTACGATGAACTCTCAGACATGGAAAGCTATCAAGTCCAACTACACCTTCAACTATTTAAATAGAGTTTGTAGTACGGCACAAGCTTAAAGACAACAATCCACTACTAATTTTAACTTATTTATCCAGCAATCCTTACCATCTAAATACCTCAAAAAGTTTGCAAAGAATCAAGTTATCAAAGCTCAATGATCTACAAGATTATGCAAGTGTTTTATTATACCACTACCACATGTAGCATTTTCTGTTTCCAACCTTCGCCATGAACATTAAAAGCTAAGAACACATGTGTTCATATGAACCAGCGGAGCGTGTCTCTCTCCCACACAAGCATGAATTTATTCAAACAAAACAAAAATAAAAACAAACAGACGCTCCAAGTAAAGTACATAAGATGTGACGGAATAAAAATATAGTTTCAAGAGAAGAAACCTGATAAATTGTTGTCGATGAAGAAGGGGATGCCTTGGGCATCCCCAAGCTTAGATGCTTGAGTCTTCTTGAAATATGCAGGGATGAACCACGGGGGCATCCCCAAGCTTAGACTTTTCACTCTTCTTAATCAAATTGTATCATCCTCCTCTCTTGACCCTTGAAAACTTCCTCCACACCAAACTCGAAACAAACTCATTAGAGGGTTAGTGCATAATCAAAAATTCACATGTTCAGAGGTGACACAATCATTCTTAACACTTCTGGACATTGCAAAAAGCTACTGGAAGTTAATGGAACAAAGAAATCCATCCAACACAGCAAAAGAGGCAATGCGAAATAAAAGGCAGAATCTATCAAAACAGAACAGTCCGTAAAGACGAATTTTTTAGAAGCACCAGACTTGCTCAGATGAAAATTCTCAAATTGAATGAAAGTTCCGTACATATCTGAGGATTACTCACGTAAATTGGCAGATTTTTCTGAGTTACCTACAGAGAATACTGCTCAAATTCGTGACAGACAGAAATCTGTTTCTGCGCAGTAATCCAAATCTAGTATCAACCTTACTATCAAAGACTTTACTTGGCACAACAATGCAATAAAATAAAGATAAGCAGAGGTTGCTACAGTATTAACAACTTCCAAGACTCAAATATAAAACAAAATTACTGTAGTAAAATAAAAACATGGGTTATCTCCCAAGAAGTGCTTTCTTTATAGCCATTAAGATGGGCTCAGCAGTTTAAATGATGCACTCCCAAGAAATAAGAGTTAAAGCAAAAGAGAGCATCAAAAGGCAAATTCAAAATAAATTTAAGCCTAAACCACTTCCTATGAAAAGGAATCTTGTAAATAAACAAGTCATTTAAGCATAATGCAACAGGCATAGGAAAACTAGACAAGCGCAACTTCAAGATTTATAGCATATAAAGAGGTGTCTTAGTAACATGAAAACTTCTACAACCATATTTTCCTCTCTCATAATGATTTTCAGTAGCATCATGAACAAACTCAACAATATAACTATCAAATGAAACATTCTTATCATGAGTCTCATGCATAAAATTATTGCTCTCCACATAAGCATAATCAATTTTATTAGTAATAGTGGGAGCAAATTCATCACCATAATCATCAAATATAGGAGGCATAGTGTCATCATAATAACCTTTATCCTCCATAGTAGGTGGCACCAAAAGACTGTTATCATTATAATCATCATAAATAGGAGGCAAAGTATCATCAAAGAAAATTTTCTCCTCAATGCTTGGGGGACTAAAAATATCATGCTCATCAAAACCAGCTTCCCCAAGCTTAGAATTTTCCATATCATTAGCAAAAATGGTGTTCAAAGCGTTGATGCGCGTGGTTGACGTATTGTCTTTCCGTTCGACACGCGTCCGTTGGGAACCCCAAGAGGAAGGTGTGGTGCGTACAGCGGCAAGTTTCCCTCAGTAAGAAACCAATGTTTATCAAACCAGTAGGAGTCAAGAAGCACGTGAAGATTGATGGCGGCGAGATGTAGTGCGGCGCAACACCAGGGATTCCGGCGCCAACGTGGAACCTGCACAACACAACCAAAGTACTTTGCCCCAACGAAACAGCCGAGGTTGTCAATCTCACCGACTTGCTCAGTAACAAAGGATTAGATGTATAGTGTGGAAGATGATTGTTTGCAGAAAACAGTAGAATAATTGCAGTAGATTGTATTTCAGTATAGAGAATTGGACCGGGGTCCACAGTTCACTAGAGGTTTCTCTCCCATAAGATAAACATCATGTTGGGTGAACAAATTACAGTTGGGCAATTGATAAATAGAGAGGGCATGACCATGCACATACATATTATGATGAGTATAGTGAGATTTAATTGGGCATTACGACAAAGTACATAGACCGCTATCCAGCATGCATCTATGCCTAAAAAGTCCACCTTCAGGTTATCATCCGAACCCCTTCCAGTATTAAGTTGCTAACAACAGACAATTGCATTAAGTATTGCGCGTAATGTAATCAATAACTACATCCTAGGACATAGCATCAATGTTTTATCCCTAGTGGCAACAGCACATCCATAACCTTAGAGGTTTCTGTCACTCCCAGCATTCACGGAGACATGAACCCACTATCGAGCATAAATACTCCCTCTTGGAGTTACTAGCAAAAACTTGGCCAGAGCCTCTACTAATAACGGAGAGCATGCAAGATCATAAACAACACATAGGTATAAATTGATAATCAACATAACATAGTATTCTCTATCCATCGGATCCCAACAAACACAACATATAGCATTACAGATAGATGATCTTGATCATGTTAGGCAGCTCACAAGATCCGACAATGAAGCATAATGAGGAGAAGACAACCATCTAGCTACTGCTATGGACCCATAGTCCAGGGGTGAACTACTCACTCATCACTCCGGAGGCGACCATGGCGGCGTAGAGTCCTCCGGGAGATGATTCCCCTCTCCGGCAGGGTGCCGGAGGCGATCTCCTGAATCCCCCGAGATGGGATTGGCGGCGGCGGCGTCTCCCGGAAGGTTTTCCGTATCGTGGCTCTCGGTATCGGGGGTTTCGCGATGAAGGCTATTTGTAGGCGGAAGGGCAGGTCGGGGGCGTCACGAGGGGCCCAGGAGACAGGTCGGCGCGGCCAAGGGTGGGGCCACGCCGCCCTACCTCCTGGCCACCTCGTGGCCCCACTTCGTTGACTCTCCGGTCTTCTGGAAGCTTCGTGTGAAAATAGCCCCCTGGGCGTTGATTTCGTCCAATTTCGAGAATATTTCCTTACTAGGATTTCTGAAACCAAAAACAGCAGAAAACAGCAACTGGCTCTTCGACATCTTGTTAATAGGGTAGTTCCGGAAAATGCATAAATATGACATAAAATATGCATAAAACATGTAGATATCATCAATAATGTGGCATGGAACATAAGAAATTATCGATACGTCGGAGACGTATCAGCATCCCCAAGCTTAGTTTATGCTCGTCCCGAACGGTGTAAACGATAAACAAAGATAATTTCCGGAGTGACATGCCATCATAACCTTGATCATACTATTGTAAGCATATGTAATGAATGCAGCGATCAAAACAATGGTAAATGACATGAGTAAACAAATGAATCATAAAGCAAAGACTTTTCATGAATAGTACTTCAAGACAAGCATCAATAAGTCTTGCATAAAAGTTTACTCATAAAGCAATAATTCAAAGTAAAGGCATTGAAGCAACACAAAGGAAGATTAAGTTTCAGCGGTTGCTTTCAACTTGTAACATGTATATCTCATGGATATTGTCAATGTAAAGTAATATAACAAGTGCAATATTGTAACAACCCAAAAATTACAAAACAAACAAAATGAATTTCCCTAGTTCCAAATTTTGGAACCAACAAAAACTTTTATTAAAATGAGATTGATACATATAGATCTTGTTCAAATCTTGTGTTTTGCCATGATGAGTGTGTTTATGCTTATGTGCTAAACCCTAAAACCCCAAAGTGATCAAGTGAAGATCACCAACCCAATAAAACAAAAGAGAAAGAAATCAAATAAGAAAAACCTTAACCCTAATCTTCTCCAAAAATCTTTTGGATCTATTTTTGAGAAACCCAAAATAAAATAAAAGACCTATGAGGGCATATAACCCCCAATAGGTAAATCTTGAACCCTACCTTTATTAATTATGCTAAATGGTGGTGAACCATGGTGAACCCCACTAAACCCTAGACCTCACCCCTCTTTTCACCACTACTAGTTAAAATGAAATAAAAAGAATTTAAATAAGAAGAAGGCATATGTGCCTATGGCTATTTTTATAAAACTTTACCCTAAGCTTTGCTACTTTGCTTAGAGGTTTAGAAAACCTTCATACACCTTACCTAGTACCTACCAAACCAAATCCAAGTGGTTTCCAAAGAAAATAAAAAGAAACTAAAAATGCCATAGAGGCATATGTGAGAAAAGTGCAAATTTGAGAATTTGAGGATCTTGACCCTAGGACTTGTTGTGAATGGTTGGATCACTCCTATATACCATTTCAACACTTAACAACATCAATTGGGCCAAGAACACTCAAATCCAAAAATCAAATGCCACATATGCATAGAGGCATAGGTGACACATAGCCTTTTCCCCCAAATCTTGACCTATGCACTTCTACCTTGACCAAATGGTGTGAGACCTTCTCCAAACCTAATATAACACCAAATTGACCCTAACCCATGCCCAAGTAAAGCATGGTGAGCAATTTACAAAAATAATAAATTTCAACACATCACCTCTTATGTGTTATGGCCAATTTTGCAAATCTTTGATCAAGACCTTTTGAAATGGATTCAATGGTTTGAAAATGTTTCTAAACTATTAGGAATCACTTTAGAGTCAACAAAAGTCAAAACAAATGGAGAGAAATCACATAGTGAGAAAATCCCATTTTTACTCAAATACACATAGAGCCAAACTTTGCAAATCTTCAACCAAGGCCACCATTGCTTGATCTCTTGCTTGTAGAATACTTATATATGATAAACAAACACATTTGCATCAAAGAAACAAGAATCAAATCAAAGGAAAATTCAAAACTCACATACATGTGATAATGGTCATATGATCCATTTATAAAATCTTCCCTACTTTACACCCTCGCATTTGACTTTTCTTCAACCAAACTTGGTCAACTATGATCATGTCATCCAAGACCATGTCAAGGTCAACAACTTCCATGTTGACCATCCCTGCTGAAGTTGACCAGGTTGACCGGTAGAGATTTGCCAAGTGGAGACTTTGAATTAAAGAGAAGATGAGCCACTTTTTGAATTCTTGCAAACCTTCACCAAAATGACCACCACCACCACCAATCTACTTCAAATATTATATGTATGAGATCCACCAAGGGAATTTCCAAAATTTGAAACTTTTTCTCTTTCGGGCATTTATACAAACACCTTGTGGGCAGCACCTCTAATTGTGCCCATGCTGCAATTTTTGGTTGGACTTGGTCCAACCCTGGCCACCCCTGCACATCTGGAGACCCTCCCTACCCTGCAGCACCAGAGCCACCACTTGCCTTGGACCAGTTTTGCCCAGAACGCCACCATGCCGGCCCTCATGACACACACCCATGTCACCTCCCTCTCTAGTCTATTTCAAGCATGCAAGACCATGTCCTGGCCCCTCCACTCACCCCTCTCGAACGTGCCGGACGTGATGCTCGACGACTTGATGCATCACACACACCCAATGACACACATGCCGGCCACCCTAGTCACCACCATGCCACCACTTGCTCCCTCTCTTTCTCTCTCTCTCTCACCATGTCACCACGCTTGACATAGACCTCCTACACCTACCGGACATGAACATTGGACGGGGAGAGCACGAGGTCGACCACCACTACCCGTGTCACGTCCCCGATCACCACCCGTGGACACGACCCCGTTCCCGCGTGCACACTGCGTTCCACCGCGTCACCCTGCGCCACCAGCTTCCTCTTGGTCCTGCACCACTCGCCGGACACGACCGTTGGCCCTTGCGCGCCCTCGGACGACGCCATGACGCGACGCCCCGAGAGGACGCCGACGTCGGCATTGACCCGGTGCGCCCTGCACACTACGCCATCAACCGCGCCACTACGCACGCGTCATCACCTACCCATGAGCTCACCGACTGACGCAGCAGCAGTGCCGGAGAAGCCCATGCCCGCCGTGCACCGTGACGTCGCCACCATGCCGGTCCCGTCGCGCCCCGCTCCTCCAGCCGCTATATAAACCCCCCGCACCTCTGGACTTCACCACACCATCCCACAGCATCCTCCCCTCCCTCCTAGCACCGCTCCTCTCCCCCTCCTTACCTCTCCACGGCGCCAAAGCTCGCCGGCGGCCACCACCAAAAGCCGCCCAGATTTTTGTCACCATAGCCCTCGAGACCTACACCAAAGTTGTAGCCCTTGACAAGAGCTTTCCAACGCACCCAACCCCGCCGTAATCCGAGCTCCGAGGCAAAAGTTAGAGCCCCCGCAAGGTTGCAGAATCGCGAGGTACACGACGAACCAGCTCCGTCCGATCTCGATCCAACGGTCTGTGCGCCCCGCGCGTCGGCCACGTGCATGCGCCATGCAGCACGGCCCGGGCAGCATGCTGGGCCGGCCCACTTCTTTCCCGCCCTCCGTTTAAATTCAAACTTCGTTTATTTATTTTCTGTGTTTTTGCTCTCACATGCTTTGCCAAATCTTTAATCATTTCAAATCTGCTCGGTCATTTTTGATAAATTTTATATATTTAGAAAGCTCACGAAAGGCCCCAGCCAACCACACTGGATTCAAATCAAAATATGTTATAGAATTTGAATAGTAAAAATAACAAATCAGTAACTTTTCAAACTTCAAATAAATCTTAAAAATCAACCATAAACTATTTTGAGGTGGTTCCACCTCTCAAAAATCACATTTGATGTTGTCTAATTTATTATGTAATACAATACTATAGTTGTTTCATATGATCATGGGCTAAACTCAATTAATGGCTATCTGGCCATTTCTAGCTCATTTAAACTTTTTCAAAAATGGTATTTAAATTGTATGAGGTGTAGCACCTCATTTAAATCATTAATCCAAGTGATTCAATGAGAGCTGATGACACATGTATTAATGACCCATAGGTTCTTGTTTGAAAATATTAAACCTTTCATAGTAGTTTTGAATTGTTCAAAACTACTTATTAAATCATATGAGATGCTTTGGTCTCATTTAAATCTTTGTCTCAAATAATTCTACATGAGGTAGAGACCATGGTCTATTAACTCTCATAGTGAATTATTTGATGATATTAAATCTTTACTATGTTAGTATTAAATTGTATGAGGTGTTCACCTCATTTAAATCATTTCTCCAATGATAAGTATGAAGAGGTTGACGTTGGTCAACCTAGGTCATATATTGTTCATGAGAGAATTTAAATCTTAATAAGATAATGAGAGGAAATTTATTTCTCTAAGTAATTAAAAGTAACCCCTTATGTAGTATGGGAGGAAACTATTTTTCCTAAATAAGAAAACCACACCTTTACCCACTTGTAATAAAGAGTAATACTAGTTTACTTGTGTAAATTATATGAGGTGTTTCACTTCATTTAAATCTTGTCCCAAGTACTTTCATATGAAGTTTGAACCCCTGGTCAAATACTCTCACATGAAATACTTGGAGATTTTAAATCATAATAGGCCTTATTAAATGGTATGAGGTATCTCTACCTCATTTAAATCATTTTCTCAAATGATGATGATGAATGGTTGACTTAGGTCAACATAAATTCATGTGTGATGATTTGAGAAATTAAATCTTAAAGAAGATTCAATGAGAGGAAATTATTCCTCGAGAACTATATGGAAACTATCATTTACATATAAAATGAGAGGAAATTATTCTTCCTCAAAGCAATACCACCAATGCACCAAATCGTATTAATTGTGTGCATAGAATAGTTTGTGTGAATATATGGGATGTTTGGAATAGCCAATGAATTGTTTGGTGATTGTATCCTCGTATTCGTATTTTAGACGCTAGTACCGGGGACTATCAAGAGGAGGAGGTTTTCTACCAAGAAGAAGGAGAAGAAGACCACTTTGATCAGTACACCACTCAAGGCAAGCTAACATCCTTGCAAACCATATTATGGCCAGCAAATATTCTTGCAAGACTACCCAAGTGCAAAGCTCCACAAGAGCAAGGCACCATTACTTTTTACTTTATGCTTATAATCCTATTTCCCAGTTTTACTTTACAAGCTTTTGTTTTTGATTATTTATAACTTGCTTTTATAGTTAACTTTGGTCTAGAGATAGAATACTACAAGAGTATCAAATTTAGCCTAGAGCAATGGAAGTTGGATAGCACCCCTCATGACTAGTTGCTAGTGCTAACAAATAAAATGGACTACTCTAGATGGGAACTTGTGAAATGAAATGACTTTGAAAACCTTGGAATGATGAGTCATTCTATTGAAAGATTTTGAAGGTGACTATGACTTGTAAATGACTTGGTGAATTTTACCAAAAACTGATGGTTGGGTTTGGATGCGATACCATTCCAATTTTGCAAGTACCCCCACAATACCTGATATGGGTAGGGCTTAACTAGAAGTTTATGTATCTTAGTATGGGTTCCCTCTAAACAAGCGTCATCGGGGTTATGCCAAGGGCTGCCTCCAACCAAATATGAAATGATGTGATATGACGTGAATATGAGGTGAATGTCCGGCCCAAGCCCTGTGCAGTTCCCAGGCTGACAGTTTGTCTTCACTGGGAGGCCAAGCTCATGGGGAGAGATGCCTATACTAGGATATGTAAGTGAAAGGTTATGGTTGGTAGTCCGCACACGGAGTGTGGTAAATCAGGGCCAGTTAACCCTGACGGATTATTGCAAATGTTGTGGCACAAGTGTACGACCTCTGCAGAGTGTAGATCTATTCGAATAGCCGCGTCCACGGTTATGGACGGTTGGAAAGGCCATACTGTTCCGTCATCAGACTTTTTTTCAAAAAGGTGACATGTGAAGGGTGATTTTTGAACTTGAAAAGGGTGAATGGTGACTTGTGATTTGAATTGAAAGGTGACTTTGACTTTGAATCACAACTGAGTTGTGGGAATGACACTAATGTTCCCACTTGAGTTAGTCGAGCAAATGAAGGTTTTTGATTATTAAAGTGTTTATGAAATAAAACTGGCTTTATGCAAAGGAAACTAGAGCTTAGAACCCCTTACTATAGTTGATAGTGTTTACCTTAGTATTAGTTTGCGAGTACTTTAAAGTACTCATGGCTTTGTCCCTGGCTATTCAAATGGCCAGACTATGAAGAGGAGTACCAGAACCCGGAAGAAGGACGACGGGACGTCTACGACAACTAGGATCACTCCTGACGTCAACAGTTGCCTGTGGAATAGATGGACTACTACTACGCTACTCGCTTCCGCTATGTGTCTTGTAATTGATCAATAGATCATCTACTATTGTAATGAGACTGGATCATGTGATCCCTTGTTGTAAGACAATTATGCGTTGTAATGAATGATGTGTTGTGATATTAATCTATTATGTCTCGCAAAAACAATATTCCTGGGATTGCGATGAATGGCATAATAGGCACCTGGACTTAAAAATCCGGGTGTTGACAAGTTGGTATCAGAGCCATTGTTGACCTTAGGAGACCCTAGTTAGAATGGACGACTGCAAAACTTAGTTTCAAAAACCAAAGAAGTGAATATTTGTGAAAAAACTTATTCTCACTCTTATCCTTGAAATCTTTTTCAAAAGGAGAAATTCATACTCTACTTTCTTTGCAAGCCTACATAAAATTTTACACCCCTGACTACTTCTCTAATTTACTCCTCCTCTTTGTTCACAGATGAAGTACCAATGGGAATCCTATAAGCTTGGATCCGGAGACGACAAAGGTTTCGAAAAGGAGTTGAAGCAACTAGTGGACTATCTAGGACATCCGTATCCCGAGTTCTTCGGAATACCCCTCAAGGCTCAGTTAGGAGAACCACCTCAGTGGGACGTTTCTACTGATCTCCGAAGGAAGCTTGATGCCCCGGTATGGGAAACCATATGGTTTTCTGTAACGGGAAACACTTGGAAGGAAGGACTAGACAAAGCTATGCAAGAAGCAATTTCCCGTCTGTGTGGACAAAATGAGGACAAAATCAAGAACACTCGCTTCATCTACTACCCAAGACATGACTCCTTGGGAAGACCGATGACCATGCCCCCACCACAACCCAAGATGAACCCCTATGAAGCACCTCAGGACTTCAGGCAGTACAAAACCCGCAGAGATTTGGACAACGCCCTCGCCTCTCGCCAAGCATCTCACCCGTAAAGAAGAAGAATCCACTCGGAAGAGTAGTATCATTTAAGCACTTAAGTAGGTGTGAGTTGTATCAGGATCCCCCTTGTATCGTAGAACGATGAATGGTTCTTCAAACCAACGGTGTGTTAGAATTGTAATATGTGATGCTTGGTATGAATGAAAAAGTGTTGTTGGTTTTTACCCCCGCAACACTACTCAAAATTTCAATTTGTGAACTTTTAAAAAATTAAACAAAACAAACCATAGAAATTTCCCTCTTATCTTATCATCTACTTCAATGTTCAGATGGCCCCTCCCAATCGCACCAACGACGCGATGATGCAACTGCTGCAGACAATGATGGCAGACCGAGAAGTCGAAAGAGCTGAACGCCAAGCCAACCTTGCGGCACTGCAACTGTATAGCTCGGAACAATCAAGGCCATCATGATCACCCAGGATCAAAGCTAAAGAACTTCCGAACACCAACCCTCCGGTATTCAACAAGACCGAAGAGCCCTCGATGCCGATGACTGGCTCCAGACCATGGAGAACAACCTCGAAGTTGCGCAAGTTGAAGCCGCAGAGAAAGTGCTGTTTGCCACCCATTATCTGGCAGGACCAGCCAGAGCTTGGTGGACCAGCGCCCGAGCCATGAATGCAGGACAGATGATGACCTGGGAAGACTTCAAGCTAAAGTTTAGCAAATACCATGTGCCCCAAGGATTGATCAAGAAGATGAGAGACGAGTTCCGTGAACTCAAGCAAGGAAGAATGTCCGTGGTGGAATACCGCGACAGGTTTCTCACTCGTCAAGGCACGCCTCGGATGAGACCGACACCAATGAGAAGAGAAAGGAAAGATTTCCGAACGGACCGCACGACGAGATGCGTACGGTGTTAGTAAACATTCCGTTCGCCGACTTAGAAGCCCTCGTGGACTCAGCCCATACGCATGGAAGGAAAGCCGCATCGAGCCAGCGAGAACCGCAAGCGCAGAATGATGAACCGCAGTGGACCCCACCATAACCGAAGTACCGCAACAACTCCTCTGGAGGATTCACCCCAAGATACAACAAGCCCCCTGCCCAGAATTATCGCCCCAACTACACCAACCACAACGGAGGACCCCCGAAGCCCGGAGGGAACAACAACAACAACAACAACCGCCCCAACAACAGCAACAACAATGGAAACAACAACAACCCCAAAGACAAGTCCACCGTCAACTGCTATGAATGTGGAGTTGTGGGTCACTTCTCCAATGAGTGCCCCAAAAAGCTTGCCAGGATTGCCGCCAATACCGCTGCACCTGCTCAGCAACAGCGTCGCTTTGCCGGAGAAGGAACCGAACAACAACAACGGCCGTCTCTACCACATGACCGCCACCGAAGCTCGAGAAGCACCCTGTACCATGCCAAGTATGTCCTCCTATTAAGAAAATACTCAATCTCTCTTAGGAACCTAACTTTTCTTAAAATCTCGGGACGAGATTTGTTTAAGGGGGAAGGGTTTGTAACAACCCAAAAATTACAAAACAAACAAAATGAATTTCCCTAGTTCCAAATTTTGGAACCAACAAAAACTTTTATTAAAATGAGATTGATACATATAGATCTTGTTCAAATCTTGTGTTTTGCCATGATGAGTGTGTTTATGCTTATGTGCTAAACCCTAAAACCCCAAAGTGATCAAGTGAAGATCACCAACCCAATAAAACAAAAGAGAAAGAAATCAAATAAGAAAAACCTTAACCCTAATCTTCTCCAAAAATCTTTTGGATCTATTTTTGAGAAACCCAAAATAAAATAAAAGACCTATGAGGGCATATAACCCCCAATAGGTAAATCTTGAACCCTACCTTTATTAATTATGCTAAATGGTGGTGAACCATGGTGAACCCCACTAAACCCTAGACCTCACCCCTCTTTTCACCACTACTAGTTAAAATGAAATAAAAAGAATTTAAATAAGAAGAAGGCATATGTGCCTATGGCTATTTTTATAAAACTTTACCCTAAGCTTTGCTACTTTGCTTAGAGGTTTAGAAAACCTTCATACACCTTACCTAGTACCTACCAAACCAAATCCAAGTGGTTTCCAAAGAAAATAAAAAGAAACTAAAAATGCCATAGAGGCATATGTGAGAAAAGTGCAAATTTGAGAATTTGAGGATCTTGACCCTAGGACTTGTTGTGAATGGTTGGATCACTCCTATATACCATTTCAACACTTAACAACATCAATTGGGCCAAGAACACTCAAATCCAAAAATCAAATGCCACATATGCATAGAGGCATAGGTGACACATAGCCTTTTCCCCCAAATCTTGACCTATGCACTTCTACCTTGACCAAATGGTGTGAGACCTTCTCCAAACCTAATATAACACCAAATTGACCCTAACCCATGCCCAAGTAAAGCATGGTGAGCAATTTACAAAAATAATAAATTTCAACACATCACCTCTTATGTGTTATGGCCAATTTTGCAAATCTTTGATCAAGACCTTTTGAAATGGATTCAATGGTTTGAAAATGTTTCTAAACTATTAGGAATCACTTTAGAGTCAACAAAAGTCAAAACAAATGGAGAGAAATCACATAGTGAGAAAATCCCATTTTTACTCAAATACACATAGAGCCAAACTTTGCAAATCTTCAACCAAGGCCACCATTGCTTGATCTCTTGCTTGTAGAATACTTATATATGATAAACAAACACATTTGCATCAAAGAAACAAGAATCAAATCAAAGGAAAATTCAAAACTCACATACATGTGATAATGGTCATATGATCCATTTATAAAATCTTCCCTACTTTACACCCCTGCATTTGACTTTTCTTCAACCAAACTTGGTCAACTATGATCATGTCATCCAAGACCATGTCAAGGTCAACAACTTCCATGTTGACCATCCCTGCTGAAGTTGACCAGGTTGACCAGTAGAGATTTGCCAAGTGGAGACTTTGAATTAAAGAGAAGATGAGCCACTTTTTGAATTCTTGCAAACCTTCACCAAAATGACCACCACCACCACCAATCTACTTCAAATATTATATGTATGAGATCCACCAAGGGAATTTCCAAAATTTGAAACTTTTTCTCTTTCGGGCATTTATACAAACACCTTGTGGGCAAGCACCTCTAATTGTGCCCATGCCGCAATTTTTGGTTGGACTTGGTCCAACCCCGGCCACCCCCGCACATCCGGAGACCCTCCCTACCCTGCAGACACCAGAGCCACCACTTGCCTTGGACCAGCTTTGCCCGAACGCCACCATGCCGCCCTCATGACACACACCCATGTCACCTCCCTCTCTAGT
The DNA here is from genome assembly GCF_022539505.1 of Lolium rigidum. Lineage (NCBI taxonomy): Eukaryota > Viridiplantae > Streptophyta > Magnoliopsida > Poales > Poaceae > Lolium > Lolium rigidum. Next base: position 120,858,843 of record NC_061510.1, read on the forward strand.
CTATTTCAAGCATGCAAGACCATGTCCCGGCCCCTCCACTCACCCCTCCGAACGTGCCGTACGTGATGCTCGACGACTTGATGCATCACACACACCCAATGACACACATGCCGGCCACCCTAGTCACCACCATGCCACCACTTGCTCCCTCTCTTTCTCTCTCTCTCTCACCATGTCACCACGCTTGACATAGACCTCCTACACCTACCGGACATGAACATTGGACGGGGAGAGCACGAGGTCGACCACCACTACCCGTGTCACGTCCCCCGATCACCACCCGTGGACACGACCCCGTTCCCGCGTGCACACCGCGTTCCACCGCGTCACCCCGCGCCACCAGCTTCCTCTTGGTCCCGCACCACTGCCAGACACGACCGTTGGCCCTTGCGCGCCCCTGGACGACGCCATGACGCGACGCCCCGAGAGGACGCCGACGTCGGCATTGACCCGGTGCGCCCTGCACACTACGCCATCAACCGCGCCACTACGCACGCGTCATCACCTACCCATGAGCTCACCGACTGACGCAGCAGCAGTGCCGGAGAAGCCCATGCCCGCCGTGCACCGTGACGTCGCCACCATGCCGGTCCCGTCGCGCCCCGCTCCTCCAGCCGCTATATAAACCCCCCCGCACCTCTGGACTTCACCACACCATCCCACAGCATCCTCCCCTCCCTCCTAGCACCGCTCCTCTCCCCTCCTTACCTCTCCACGGCGCCAAAGCTCGCCGGCGGCCACCACCAAAAGCCGCCCAGATTTTTGTCACCATAGCCCTCGAGACCTACACCAAAGTTGTAGCCCTTGACAAGAGCTTTCCAACGCACCCAACCCCGCCGTAATCCGAGCTCCGAGGCAAAAGTTAGAGCCCCCGCAAGGTTGCAGAATCGCGAGGTACACGACGAACCAGCTCCGTCCGATCTCGATCCAACGGTCTGTGCGCCCCGCGCGTCGGCCACGTGCATGCGCCATGCAGCACGGCCCGGGCAGCATGCTGGGCCGGCCCACTTCTTTCCCGCCCTCCGTTTAAATTCAAACTTCGTTTATTTATTTTCTGTGTTTTTGCTCTCACATGCTTTGCCAAATCTTTAATCATTTCAAATCTGCTCGGTCATTTTTGATAAATTTTATATATTTAGAAAGCTCACGAAAGGCCCCAGCCAACCACACTGGATTCAAATCAAAATATGTTATAGAATTTGAATAGTAAAAATAACAAATCAGTAACTTTTCAAACTTCAAATAAATCTTAAAAATCAACCATAAACTATTTTGAGGTGGTTCCACCTCTCAAAAATCACATTTGATGTTGTCTAATTTATTATGTAATACAATACTATAGTTGTTTCATATGATCATGGGCTAAACTCAATTAATGGCTATCTGGCCATTTCTAGCTCATTTAAACTTTTTCAAAAATGGTATTTAAATTGTATGAGGTGTAGCACCTCATTTAAATCATTAATCCAAGTGATTCAATGAGAGCTGATGACACATGTATTAATGACCCATAGGTTCTTGTTTGAAAATATTAAACCTTTCATAGTAGTTTTGAATTGTTCAAAACTACTTATTAAATCATATGAGATGCTTTGGTCTCATTTAAATCTTTGTCTCAAATAATTCTACATGAGGTAGAGACCATGGTCTATTAACTCTCATAGTGAATTATTTGATGATATTAAATCTTTACTATGTTAGTATTAAATTGTATGAGGTGTTCACCTCATTTAAATCATTTCTCCAATGATAAGTATGAAGAGGTTGACGTTGGTCAACCTAGGTCATATATTGTTCATGAGAGAATTTAAATCTTAATAAGATAATGAGAGGAAATTTATTTCTCTAAGTAATTAAAAGTAACCCCTTATGTAGTATGGGAGGAAACTATTTTTCCTAAATAAGAAAACCACACCTTTACCCACTTGTAATAAAGAGTAATACTAGTTTACTTGTGTAAATTATATGAGGTGTTTCACTTCATTTAAATCTTGTCCCAAGTACTTTCATATGAAGTTTGAACCCCTGGTCAAATACTCTCACATGAAATACTTGGAGATTTTAAATCATAATAGGCCTTATTAAATGGTATGAGGTATCTCTACCTCATTTAAATCATTTTCTCAAATGATGATGATGAATGGTTGACTTAGGTCAACATAAATTCATGTGTGATGATTTGAGAAATTAAATCTTAAAGAAGATTCAATGAGAGGAAATTATTCCTCGAGAACTATATGGAAACTATCATTTACATATAAAATGAGAGGAAATTATTCTTCCTCAAAGCAATACCACCAATGCACCAAATCGTATTAATTGTGTGCATAGAATAGTTTGTGTGAATATATGGGATGTTTGGAATAGCCAATGAATTGTTTGGTGATTGTATCCTCGTATTCGTATTTTAGACGCTAGTACCGGGGACTATCAAGAGGAGGAGGTTTTCTACCAAGAAGAAGGAGAAGAAGACCACTTTGATCAGTACACCACTCAAGGCAAGCTAACATCCTTGCAAACCATATTATGGCCAGCAAATATTCTTGCAAGACTACCCAAGTGCAAAGCTCCACAAGAGCAAGGCACCATTACTTTTTACTTTATGCTTATAATCCTATTTCCCAGCTTTTACTTTACAAGCTTTTGTTTTTGATTATTTATAACTTGCTTTTATAGTTAACTTTGGTCTAGAGATAGAATACTACAAGAGTATCAAATTTAGCCTAGAGCAATGGAAGTTGGATAGCACCCCTCATGACTAGTTGCTAGTGCTAACAAATAAAATGGACTACTCTAGATGGGAACTTGTGAAATGAAATGACTTTGAAAACCTTGGAATGATGAGTCATTCTATTGAAAGATTTTGAAGGTGACTATGACTTGTAAATGACTTGGTGAATTTTACCAAAAACTCGATGGTTGGGTTTGGATGCGATACCATTCCAATTTTGCAAGTACCCCCACAATACCTGATATGGGTAGGGCTTAACTAGAAGTTTATGTATCTTAGTATGGGTTCCCTCTAAACAAGCGTCATCGGGGTTATGCCAAGGGCTGCCTCCAACCAAAGATGAAATGATGTGATATGACGTGAATATGAGGTGAATGTCCGGCCCAAGCCCCGTGCGGTTCCCAGTGCTGACCGTTTGTCTTCACCGGGAGGCCAAGCTCATGGGGAGAGATGCCTATACTAGGATATGTAAGTGAAAGGTTATGGTTGGTAGTCCGCACACGGAGTGTGGTAAATCAGTGGCCGCTTAACCCCGACGGATTATTGCAAATGTTGTGGCACAAGTGTACGACCTCTCGCAGAGTGTAGATCTATTCGAATAGCCGCGTCCACGGTTATGGACGGTTGGAAAGGCCATACTCGTTCCGTCATCGACTTTTTTTTCAAAAAGGTGACATGTGAAGGGTGATTTTTGAACTTGAAAAGGGTGAATGGTGACTTGTGATTTGAATTGAAAGGTGACTTTGACTTTGAATCACAACTGAGTTGTGGGAATGACACTAATGTTCCCACTTGAGTTAGTCGAGCAAATGAAGGTTTTTGATTATTAAAGTGTTTATGAAATAAAACCGGCTTTATGCAAAGGAAACTAGAGCTTAGAACCCCTTACTATAGTTGATAGTGTTTACCTTAGTATTAGTTTGCGAGTACTTTAAAGTACTCATGGCTTTGTCCCCGGCTATTCAAATGGCCGGACTATGAAGAGGAGTACCGTAACCCGGAAGAAGGACAAGCAGGACGTCTACGACAACTAGGATCACTCTCGACGTCAACAGTTGCTCGTGGAATAGATGGACTACTACTACGCTACTCGCTTCCGCTATGTGTCTTGTAATTGATCAATAGATCATCTACTATTGTAATGAGACTCGGATCATGTGATCCCTTGTTGTAAGACAATTATGCGTTGTAATGAATGATGTGTTGTGATATTAATCTATTATGTCTCGCAAAAACAATATTCCTGGGATTGCGATGAATGGCATAATAGGCACCTGGACTTAAAAATCCGGGTGTTGACAAATATGCAAGTATGTAGGAATCAATGCACAGTTCACACAAGTGTTTGCTTCTTGAGGTGGAGAGAGATAGGTGAACTGACTCAACATAAAAGTAAAAGAATGGTCCTTCAAAGAGGAAAGCATCGATTGCTATATTTGTGCTAGAGCTTTGATTTTGAAAACAAGAAACAATTTTGTCAACGGTAGTAATAAAGCATATGTGTTATGTAAATTATATCTTACAAGTTGCAAGCCTCATGCATAGTATACTAATAGTGCCCGCACCTTGTCCTAATTAGCTTGGATTACCGGGATTATCGCAATGCACATGTTTTAACCAAGTGTCACAAAGGGGTACCTCTATGCCGCATGTACAAAGGTCTAAGGAGAAAGCTCGCATTGGATTTCTCGCTATTGATTATTCTCAACTTAGACATCCATACCGGGATAACATAGACAACAGATAATGGACTCCTCTTAATGCATAAGCATGTAGCAACAATTAATTTTCTCATATGAGATTGAGGATATATGTCCAAAACTGAAACTTCCACCATGGATCATGGCTTTAGTTAGCGGCCCAATGTTCTTCTCTAACAAAATGCATGCTCTAACCATTAGGTGGTAAATCTCCCTTACTTCAGACAAGACGAACATGCATAGCAACTCACATGATATTCAACAAAGAGTAGTTGATGGCGTCCCCAGGAACATGATTATCGCACAACAAGCAACTTAATAAGAGATAAAGTGCATAAGTACATATTCAATACCACAATAGCTTTTAGGCTATTTGTCCCATGAGCTATATATTGTAAAAGGTAGAGGATAGAAATTTAAAGGTAGCACTCAAGCAATTTACTTTGGAATGGCGGAGAAATACCATGTAGTAGGTAGGTATGGTGGACACAAATGGCATAGTGGTTGGCTCAAGTATTTTGGATGCATGAGAAGTATTCCCTCTCGATACAAGGTTTAGGCTAGCAAGGTTTATTTGAAACAAACACAAGGATGAACCGGTGCAGCAAAACTCACATAAAAGACATATTGTAAATATTATAAGACTCTACACCGTCTTCCTTGTTGTTCAAACTCAATACTAGAAATTATCTAGACCTTAGAGAGACCAAATATGCAAACCAAATTTTAGCATGCTCTATGTATTTCTTCATTAATATGTGCAAAGTATATGATGCAAGAGCTTAAACAAGAGCACAACAATTGCCAAGTATCACATTATCCAAGACATTATAGCAATTACTACATGTATCATTTTTCAATTCCAACCATATAACAATTTAACGAAGAAGAAACTTCGCCATGAATACTATGAGTAAAGCCTAGGGACATATTTATCCATATGAAACAGCGGAGCGTGTCTCTCTCCCACACAAAGAATGCTAGGATCCATTTTATTCAAACAAAAAAAAATAAACAAAAACAAACCGACGTTCCCAAAGAAAGCACATAAGATGTGATGGAATAAAAATATAGTTTCATGGGAGGAACCTGATAATGTTGTCGATGAAGAAGGGGATGCCTTGGGCATCCCCAAGCTTAGACGCTTGAGTCTTCTTGATATATGCAGGGGTGAACCACCGGGGCATCCCCAAGCTTAGAGCTTTTACTCTCCTTGATCATGTTGTATCATCTCCCTCTCTTGATCCTTGAAAACTTCCTCCACACCAAACTCAAAACAACTCATTAGAGAGTTAGTGCACAATCAAAATATACATGTTCAGAGGTGACATAATCATTCTTAACACTTCTGGACATTGCACAAAGCTACTGAAAGTCAATGGAATAGAAATATCCATCAAGCATAACAAAACAGGCAATGCGAAATAAAAGGCAGAATCTGTCAAAACAGAACAGTTCGTAATGACGAATTTTATTGAGGCACCAGACTTGCTCAAATGAAAATTCTCAAATTGAATGAAAGTTGCGTACATATCTGAGAATCACTCACGTAAATTGGCATAATTTTCTGAGTTACCTACAGAGAATTTTGCCCAGATTCGTGACAGCAAAGAAATCTGTTTCTGCGCAGTAAGCCAAATCTAGTATGAACCTTACTATCAACGACTTTACTTGGCACAACAAAGCACAAAACTAAGATAAGGAGAGGTTGCTACAGTAGTAAACAACTTCCAAGACTCAAATATAAAACAAAATTACTGTAGTAAAAACATGGGTTGTCTCCCATAAGCGCTTTTCTTAACGCCTTTCGGCTAGGCGCGTAAAGTGTGTATCAAGTATTATCAAGAGATGGTGCATCTACAGCGGGGTTTGGAGTTTTATCAACCATGCATAGTATGTTGGATACATAAGTTTTAGCGGCTCCCTTTTCATTAGTCTTGGGCTTGCTACTCTCATCAAACAAATTTTCAGGAACAAGCCAAGCATAGTTATTTTCTAGTGCGTCATTCATCGCTAGGAGCTTACATGGTATTGGTGCTTTGATCTCCCCACCATCATTAATATTATTAGTGTACCTTATTCTCTCCATGTCCATCTTTTCAAGGAGACTAACAAAATTGGTATAAGAACCAAGCATCTTGTATTTAATAAAGACCTTTCTAGCCTCTCTTGCTATACCACCAAATTCTCTAAGAAGGGTTTCTAAAACAAAATCTTTCTTTTCCCTTCTTCCATATCACCGAGTGTAAGAAACATGTGTTGGATTATAGGATTGAGATTAACAAATTTAGTTTCCAACATGTGAACTAAAGCAGCAGCAGCAATTTCATAAGTAGGAGCAAGTTCTACCAAGTGTCTATCCTCAAAATCTTCAACGGTACTAACATGATTGAAAAATTCTTCTATATTATTTCTCCCAATTATAGACCCACGTCCTACCGGCATGTCTTTTACGGTAAAATTAAAAGGAAACATGTTGAAATAAGTAAAGCAAATATAAGTAACTAATTTTTTGTGTTTTTGATATTGCAAACAAGATAGCAAATAAAGTAAAACTAGCAACTAATTTTTTTTGTGTTTTGATTTAGTGCAGCAAACAAAGTAGTAAATAAAATAAAGCAAGACAAAAACAAAGTAAAGAGATTGCGATGTGGAGACTCCCCTTGCAGCGTGTCTTGATCTCCCCGCAACGGCGCCGTAAATTTGCTTGATGCGCGTGGTTGACGTATTGTCTTTCCGTTCGACACGCGTCCGTTGGGAACCCCAAGAGGAAGGTGTGGTGCGTACAGCGGCAAGTTTCCCTCGCAAGAAACCAAGGTTTATCGAACCAGAGGGAGTCAAGAAGCACGTGAAGGTTGATGGCGGCGAGATGTAGTGCGGCGCAACACCAGGGATTCCGCGCCAACGTGGAACCCGCACAACACAACCAAAGTACTTTGCCCCAACGAAACAGCGAGGTTGTCAATCTCACCGGCTTGCTGTAACAAAGGATTAGATGTATAGTGTGGAAGATGATTGTTTGCGAAAACAAGTAGAATAATTGCAAGTAGATTGTATTTCAAGATAGAGAATTGGACCGGGGTCCACAGCTCACTAGAGGTGTCTCTCCCATAAGATAAACATCATGTTGGGTGAACAAATTACAGCTTGGGCAATTGACAAATAGAGAGGGCATGACCATGCACATACATATTATGATGAGTATAGTGAGATTTAATTGGGCATTACGACAAAGTACATAGACCGCTATCCAAAGATGCATCTATGCCTAAAAAGTCCACCTTCAGGTTATCATCCGAACCCCTTCCAGCATTAAGTTGCTAACAATGGACAATTGCATTAAGTATTGCGCGTAATGTAATCAATAACTACATCCTCTGACATAGCATCAATGTTTTATCCCTAGTGGCAACAAAGACATCCATAACCTTAGAGGTTTCTCGTCACTCCCCGCATTCACTGAGACATGAACCCACTATCGAGCATAAATACCCCTCTTGGAGTTACTAGCAAAAACTTGGCCGAGCCTCTACTAATAATGGAGAGCATGCAAGATCATAAACAACACATAGATATAAATTGATAATCAACATAACATAGTATTCTCTATCCATCGGATCCCAACAAACACAACATATAGCATTATAGATAGATGATCTTGATCATGTTAGGCAGCTCACAAGATCCGACAATGAAGCATAATGAGGAGAAGACAACCATCTAGCTACTGCTATGGACCCATAGTCCAGGGGTGAACTACTCACTCATCACTCCGGAGGCAACCATGGCGGCGTAGAGTCCTCCGGGAGATGATTCCCCTCTCCGGCAGGGTGCCGGAGGCGATATCCTGAATCCCCCGAGATGGGATTGGCGGCGGCGGCGGCGTCTCTGGAAGGTTTTCCGTATCGTGGCTCTCGGTACTGGGGGTTTCGCGACAAAGGCTATTTGTAGGCGGAAGGGCAGGTCAGGGGGCGTCACGAGGGGCCCAGGAGACAGGTCGGCGCGGCCAAGGGTGGGGCCGCACCACCCTACCTCCTGGCCACCTCGTGGCCCCACTTCGTTGACTCTCCGGTCTTCTGGAAGCTTCGTGTGAAAATAGGCCCCTGGGCGTTGATTTCATCCAATTCCGAGAATATTTCCTTACTAGGATTTCTGAAACCAAAAACAGCAGAAAAAACAAGAATCGGCTCTTCGGCATCTTGTTAATAGGTTAGTTCCAGAAAATGCATAAATATGACATAAAGTATGCATAAAACATGTAGATATCATCAATAATGTGGCATGGAACATAAGAAATTATCGATACGTCGGAGACGTATCAAGCGTTCATACTAATATCATTGCTACTAGCATGCAAATAAGGTTCCATAGGTTTTTTAATTTTTGTAACACACCATTTATGCCTTAACTCAGGAAATAGATTAAAAAGCTCACATTTGTTTTCCATTATGCCTTACTAGTGTTTAACAAGAAACACAAAGATGCAATTGCAGAATCTAAAGGAAATAGCTTCGAGCACTTACAACAGCGCCAGAAAATAGCTTAGTTGCCTGGGACCAGAGTGTGAGTGCCTTTTACCTTTCCTCCCCGGCAACGGCGCCAGAAAAGGTCTTGATGTCCCACAAATATAGGGGATCGTGTGTAGCCTTTTCGATAAGTAAGAGTGTCGAATCCAACGAGGAGCTAAAGGTAGGATAAGTATTCTCTCAAGTTCTATCAACCACTGATACAACTCTACGCGCACTAAACGTTTGCATTATCTGGGAAATAAAACTACGGTAGCAATACAGGTATGAGAGATAGCTTTGCAAGATAATAAATACATGAAAGTAAATGTTAGTGTTGCAGCAATAAAGTACACTAAGTAACCATATACTAACAGTACCATGAGTGTGGAAAAGTGGTGGTAATTGTGGTGGCTTTGTCCAAGATTAATTAGTGAAGACATTTAGTTCATTGTATTTGATGTAGTTTTCAATGTGGGAGAGGCCAAATATACAAGCGTTCCACTACTTGGGATTACAAGTACTATATGATTGGATTGTTAGCAAACATCCGTAAATACTAACAATGCATTAAGGTTTCCCCAACCATAGCCTTAAGTTTATGGTCCTCTTACTCCCATACATGCAACTAACCGGTTTGAGCCCTCGAGGTTTCGTCACTCCAGCAGGACTACCCCCTTCCTTTGCACATACTACTAACCCTATGGTGTTGATCCATGCGCGCACAAGTATAATGGACACCAAAGGACAGTACCATATCAACATACAACTCTAATGAACCATAGACATTCAACAAAGCAATCCAAAGACAAATATACTACATAAACATGACATAGATGATAGGATGAATATTATAGCATCAAACACCATGTTTACATAGGATGGTACAGAGGTTTATGAGAGGATGAACCACTGAATACAAGGAGGAGATGGTGATGGAGATGGCGGTGAAGACGTCGGAGAGGGCAGCGCGGTGGCGCAGGGCGGCGCTGGCGGCGCGGGGAACTCCTTTCCCCGCCGCCGGCAATGTTGGGGAGCGCCGCCCCTTAGCCTCTCTCCTTCATGGCTTCAAGGGAGCCCTCCCCCATGGAGATGGGATCCATGAGGAAGGCAAAAACGTGGCTTTTGGTGGCTGAAATTCGTGGGTGGAGGTATCCTCCACGAGTTAGGTTTCCTCCCTTTATATAGTTTCTCGGATTTCCGTCACCCCTTTTAGGGTTCCACCAAAACGGGCCTACAGGCCACGTCCGAACTCTGATTGGGCTGAATTTAACTCCAGAACGTTCAGCAGAAAATTATCTACAACTTCCTCTTCAGGCCCAACTCCGTTGGAGGTCATCTTTGAGGGTCAAACAGACAATCTCCGAAAACAGTTATGGGACAGATTTCAGCAAAGTTCCAATTCGACTCCAACAAGGTTTCCTCTTGTATTCTTGATAATTCCTACACATCAAAGTGTAAAACAAGAACATTGTGCACTTTTGCAACTATTAATAGGTTAGTCCAAATAAATTTTAAAATTAATACAAAAACAAGTGCCAAAGGCATAATATTAACATGAAACAATCAAAAATTATAGATACGTTTTGGACGTATCACTTGCTGTAACAAATGATTAGATGTATAGTGTGGATGATGATGTTTGCAGAAAACAGTAGAATGAGTATTGCAGTAGATTGTATTCGATGTAAAAGAATGGACCGGGGTCCACAGTTCACTAGTGGTGTCTCTCCCATAAGATAAATAGCATGTTGAGTGAACAAAATTACAGTTGGGCAATCGACAAATAAAGAGGGTATGACCATGCACATACATGTTATGATGAGTAGTGTGAGATTTAATTGGACATTACGACAAAGTACATAGACCGCTATCCAGCATGCATCTATGCCTAAAAAGTCCACCTTCAGGTTATCATCCGAACCCCTTCAAGTATTAAGTTGCAAACAACAGACAATTGCATTAAGTATGGTGCGTAATGTAATCAACAAATACATCCTTAGACATAGCATTGATGTTTTATCCCTAGTGGCAACAGCACATCCACAACCTTAGACCTTTCTGTCCCAGATTTAATGGAGGCATGAACCCACTATCGAGCATAAATACTCCCTCTTGGAGTTACAAGTAACGACTTGGCCAGAGCCTCTACTAATAACGGAGAGCATGCAAGATCATAAACAACACATAGATGATAGATTGATAATCAACATAACATAGCATTCATTATTCATCGGATCCCAACAACGCAACATGTAGCATTACAAATAGATGATCTTGATCAAGTTAGGCAGCTCACAAGATCGACAATGATAGCACAATGAGGAGAAGACGGCCATCTAGCTACTGCTATGGACCCATAGTCCATGGGTGAACTACTCACACATCACTCCGGAGGCGACCATGGCGGTGAAGAGTCCTCCGGGAGATGATTCCCCTCTCCGGCAGGGTGCCGGAGGCGATCTCCTGAATCCCCCGAGATGGGATTGGCTGCGGCGGCGTCTCTGGAAGGTTTTCCGTATCGTGGCTCTCGGTATTGGGGTATTCGCGACGAAGACTTTAAGTAGGCGGAAGGGCGGAGTCGGAGGGCTGACGAGGGGGCCACAGGCTAGGGCCGCGCGGGCCCCCCTTGGGTCGCGCCGCCCTAGTGTGGTGGCGGCTCGTTGCCCCACTTCGTTTCCATTTCGGTGTTCTGGAAGCTTCGTGAAAAAATAAGCCCCTGGGCGTTGATTTCGTCCAATTCCGAGAATATTTCCTTACTAGGATTTCTGAAACCAAAAACAGCAGAAAACGACAGAATCGGCTCTTCGGCATCTTGTTAATAGGTTAGTGTCGGAAAATGCATAAATATAACATAAAGTATGTATAAAACATGTGTATATCATCAATAAAGTAGCATGGAACATAAGAAATTATCGATACGTTGGAGACGTATCAGCATCCCCAAGCTTAGTTCCTACTCGTCCCGAGTAGGTAAATGATAACAAAGATAATTTCTGAAGTGACATGCTATCATAATCTTGATCAATACTATTGTAAGCACATGTAATGAATGCAGCGATTCGAAGCAATGGTAAAGACAATGAGTAAACAATTGAATCATATAGCAAAGACTTTTCATGAATAGTACTTTCAAGACAAGCATCAATAAGTCTTGCATAAGAGTTAACTCATAAAGCAATAAATTCAAAGTAAAGGCATTGAAGCAACACAAAGGAAGATTAAGTTTCAGCGGTTGCTTTCAACTTGTAACATGTATACCTCATGGATATTGTCAACATAAAGTAATATAATAAGTGCAATAAGCAAGTATGTAGGAATCAATGCACAGTTAACACAAGTGTTTGCTTCTAAGACAGAAGGAAATAGGTAAACTGACTCAACATGAAAGTAGAAGAAAGGCCCTTCGCAGAGGGAAGCATTGATTGCTATATTTGTGCTAGAGCTTTTATTTTGATAACAAGAAACAATTTTGTCAACGGTAGTAATAAAGCATATGCATTATGTAAATTATATCCTACAAGTTGCAAGCCTCATGCATAGATTACCAATAGTGCCCGCACCTTGTCCTAATTAGCTCGGATTTTCATGGATTATCATCGCAATACATATGTTTTAACCAAGTATCACAAAGGGGCACCTCTATGCCGCCTGTACAAAGGTCTAAGGAGAAAGCTCGCATTGAATTTCTCGCTTTTGATTATTCTCAACTTAGACATCCATACCGGGACAACATAGACAACAGATAATGGACTCCTCTTTAATGCATAAGCATTCAACAACAAATAATATTCTCATAAGAGATTGAGGATAGTTGTCCAAAACTGAAACTTCCACCATGGATCATGGCTTTAGTTTGCGGCCCAATGTTCTTCTCTAACAATATGCATACTCAAACCATTCAACTCATGATAAATCACCCTTACTTCAGACAAGACGAACATGCATAGCAACTCACATGATATTCAACAAAGATAGTTGATGGCGTCCCCAGGAACATGGTTATCGCTCAACAAGCAACTTAATAAGAAATAAGATACATAAGTACATATTCAATACCACAATAGTTTTTAGGCTATTTGTCCCATGAGCTATATATTGCAAAGACAAAGAATAGAAGTTTAAAGGTAGCACTCAATCAATTTACTTTGGAATGGCGGAGAAATACCATGTAGTAGGTAGGTATGGTGGACACAAATGGCATAGTGTTTGGCTCAAGGATTTGGATGCACGAGAAGTATTCCCTCTCAATACAAGGCTTAGGCTAGCAAGGTTATTTGAAACAAACACAAGTATGAACCGGTACAGCAAAACTCACATAAAAGACATATTGCAAGCATTATAAGACTCTACACCGTCTTCCTTGTTGTTCAAACCCTTACTAGAAAATATCTAGACCTTAGAGAGACCAATTATGCAAACCAAATTTTAGCTAGCTCTATGTATTTCTTCACTAATAGGCGCAAAGTATATGATGCAAGAGCTTAAACATGATCCTTATGAGCACAATAATTTGCCAAGTATCAAATTATTCAAGATATTCTACCAATTACCACATGTAGCATTTCCCGTTTCCAACCATATAACAATTAACGAAGCAGTTCAACCTTCGCCATGAACACTATGAGTAAAGCTAAGGACATATTTGTCCATATGCAACAGCGAAGCGTGTCTCCCTCCTACACAATGAATGCTAGGATCCAACTTTATTCAAATAAAACAAAATAAAAAACATACAAATGCTCCAAGCAAAGCACATAACATGTGATGGAATAAAAATATAGTTTCACTAGAGGAACCTGATAATGTTGTCGATGAAGAAGGGGATGCCTTGGGCATCCCCAAGATTAGATGCTTGAGTCTTCTTGAAATATGCAGGGATGAACCACCGGGGCATCCCCAAGCTTAGAGCTTTCACTCTCCTTGATCATATTGTATCATCCTCCTCTCTTGATCCTTGAAAACTTCCTCCACACCAAACTCAAAACAACTCATTAGAGGGTTAGTGCATAATCAAAATTCACATGTTCAGAGGTGACATAATCATTCTTAACACTTCTGGACATTGCACAAAGCTACTGAAAGTTAATGGAATAAAGAAATCCATCAAGCATAGCAAAACAGGCAATGCGAAATAAAATGCAGAATCTGTCAAAACAGAACAGTCCGTAAAGACGAATTTTTTAGGTGCACCAGACTTGCTCAAATGAAAATGCTCAAATTGAATGAAAGTTGCGTACATATCTGAGGATTACTCACATAAATTGGAAGATTTTTCTGAGTTACCTATAGAGACTACTGCTCAAATTCGTGACAGCAAGAAATCTGTTTCTGCGCAGTAATCCAAATCTAGTATCAACCTTACTATCAAAGACTTTACTTGGCACAACAATGCAACAAAATTAAGATAAGGAGAGGTTGCTACAGTAGTAACAACTTCCAAGACTCAAATATAAAATAAAAGTGCAGAAGTAAAATCATGGGTTGTCTCCCATAAGCGCTTTTCTTTAACGCCTTTCAGCTAGGCGCAGAAAGTGTGTATCAAGTATTATCAAGAGATGATGCATCAACAGCGGGGTTTGGAGTTTTCTCAACTATGCATTGTATCTTATCTATGTAAGTTTCAAAGGCTCCCTTTTCGTTAGTCTTAGGCTTGCTATTCTCATCAAACAAATTTTCAGGGACAAGCCAAGCATAGTTATTTTCTAGTGCCTCGCACATTCCTAAGAGCTTTCAAGGTATTGATGTTTTAATATCCCCCTCATAATTAACTTGATTAGTGTACTTTTGTCTATCTTTTTCCATCTTTTCAAGGGTACTAGCAAAGTTGGTATAAGAGCCAAGCATATTATATTTAGCAAAGATTTTTCTAGCTTCTCTTGCTACACCACCAAATTCTTTAAGAAGGGTTTCTAATACAAAATCTTTCTTTTCTCCTTCTTCCATATCACTGAGTGTAAGGAACATATGTTGAATCACGGGATTAAGATTAACAAATCTAGCTTCTAACGCGTGTACTAAAGAAGCAACAGCAATTTCATAAGTAGAAGCAAGTTCTACCAAGTGTCTATCTTCAAAATTTTCAACCGTACTGATATGAGTGAAAAAATCTTCTATATTATCTTTTCCAAGGATAGACCCTTGGCCTACCGGTACATCTTTAAGAATAAATTTAGGAGGAAACATGATGAAATAAGTAAAGTAAATGCAAGTAACTAATTTTTTGTATTTTTTTTAATATGGCAAACAAGACAGTAAATAAAGTAAAGCTAACAACTATTTTTTTGTATTTTGTTTTAGTGCAGCAAACAAAGTAGTAAATAAAAGTAAAGCAAGACAAAAACAAAATAAAAAGATTGGAAGTGAAGACTCCCCTTGCAGCGTGACTTGATCTCCCCGGCAACGGCGCCCGAAAAAGTGTTGCTGGCGTGCAGTTAACGTGGGAGTTAGAAATCTCTGTGGTGTAATTTTCCTTCACGTCCCCGGCAATGGCGCCAGAAAAAGTGCTTGATACGCGTACAGCACGCGTCCGTTGGGAACCCCAAGAGGAAGGTGTGACGCGTACAGCGGTAAGTTTTCCCTCAGTAAGAAACCAAGGTTTATCGAACCAGTAGGAGCCAAGAAGCACGTTGAAGGTTGATGGCGGCGAAGTATAGTGCGGCGCAACACCAGGGATTCCGGCGCCAACGTGGAACCTGCACAACACAACCAAATTACTTTGCCCCAACGTGACAGTGAGGTTGTCAATCTCACCGGCTTGCTGTAACAAAGGATTAGATGTATAGTGTGGATGATGATGTTTGCAAAAAACAGTAGAACGAGTATTGCAGTAGATTGTATTCGATGTAAAAGAATGGACCGGGGTCCACAGTTCACTAGCACTACAAGAAGAATCCTACTATAGCTATGCATACTTAGCAACGATCCAAATATTCGTTGTAATTTTTTTCATAGATACAGACCTATGTGTTGCAATTTACTTCCGTTGACCATAACTCCATATACAGCTTGCATAGAACGAAAAATTAACGAGCCCAGCCCATTATGCTCCTTAGGTATTCATCTACCCATCACCCCATCGGATGCGGCCACGATGGAACAACCTGCAACCGCAGTCCTCTCTCTCAAACCTAGCCGCCTCACTTTTCTCCCCAAGGTGCCGCTCGCCCATTTCCTCGCCGGCGATGCTGCTCATGCTGGCATCTCCCACTCATCGCGTTAGGATGAGGAACATGACTTCTTCAAGGGCCGGTTCAAATACTAACATACCATGCGATCCCTGGCAGATTGGCTCCTGCAGCAAAGATTGATCCGCGGCTATTCCATGATGCAGGGTTTTCTCGAAGAGCCGCACCGGCGAGTTGGAGCACAGCCGCACAGGGTCACGCGAGCGGCAAAGGTTCAGGTTCCACACACAATTTCTGATTTCCCTTATGAGATTCCTCTCTCCTTTTCCCTTATTTGACACGTGTTCTGTTCTTCACCAGTTTTCTAGGATTTATACGTATCCTTGCCCATTCCTGCATGTATGGCTGTATGATGCCTCGAGAACGACCAGGCACTTCACGTCTGGTGAGCAGCCTTCTCTGCTACTTCCTTCTAAAAAATATGTTTGTTAATTTTACATTCGTCAGTAGTCACTAACCCCTGGAGTATTTGCAGTTACTGTCAGCAGTTGTACAGATATTGCATCCTCACGGAAGAGGGATCCCATGAAGATGAAGGGTACACAGCATACTCGACAGCTGACTGATTGCAGTAGGCCAGCTTAAATCTTATTTGATATATCTTGATTCAGTTTTGCCTTTGCTTAATATTGAATATATGTTGATGAAAAATTAAAATATTTTGTATGACACTAGCTTATTATTCCTGACACACATGTTCTACGTATCGAATGATATACTACGCGGATAATAAACGTGTTAGTAGTAGTTTACGAAGTTTATCAAGGAATACTTGTCCGTTGTGGTAATTCTTTCTAGTTATGAAAAATTTGTACCTCAATCTTGTTTTTTGAGAGTTGGAGCAGTTAATTATAAGCATATTGTGAGAGTGCAGTTAAACATAAGCTAGAGGAACAACATTCTTATGGATCGTCTACGT
Source organism: Lolium rigidum (assembly GCF_022539505.1). NCBI lineage: Eukaryota > Viridiplantae > Streptophyta > Magnoliopsida > Poales > Poaceae > Lolium > Lolium rigidum. The sequence goes on from NC_061510.1 coordinate 120,875,885, forward strand.
AAGTAGGCATATATGAAGAGACTTGCAATTTTGTTTACTTATTACAGTTCTTCGTGCCCCACACTGTTTTGTATCTTTAAGATGTTATATGACTGACGAGGGATCACCTCGGCAATGCCTATGTATTGTAGACTAGGGTTTCGGGAGAGCGACGATGGAGATTCCGGGGTCGAGATTAGGCACACGACGTACCCAGCTTCGGGTCCCCTCGGTAGAGGATCCCTACGTGCTGCTAGCAATCCAGTATATGAGCATATGTATGTTTACAGGGTGTCGCCATAGGCGGATCTATGTTGTCTATATTCTGTCTATCTGTTGTCCTCTTTATTTCGGGTGCCCTGGCTAGCTTTATATATGCAACCAGCCTAGGGTTTTACAAGAGTCCTAGTCGACTACTTCTTCGGGTTGCCTTGTTGGGCCTTCTCCATATTGGGTCTTCTCCATATTGGGCCGAGCCGGGTATACTAATAATGGGTACCCGAAGGGTATGCCCATGTCGTAGCCCCCGAGTTTATAGGGAAGTCGAAGACTTGCGTAGAAACTCCAAGCATAACCATCTCCGGAGTCGAAGAAAATACAAGGCGAGGTCCATGTCGTAGATCATGTGTAGCGTAGATGATGTCGACGATTCTTGAAATTTATCGGGTGCGCGGCAGCGCTCCCGATGGGAGTAGCCCCCGAGTCTATGGGTAAGTGCTTGCACTTGGGCATAGACTCAAGTTGTACTACTCGATGAAGAATTTAACTATATTTCTGGAGGACTTGATGAAATCCATGTGCTCCCGATGGGAGTAGGCTCCACTCGAGTCGTAGAATCGAGTTGAGTCTACAAACCTTGATTGTTGTAGATGTTGTCGAAGTTATTTTCTATCGGGCGCGCGACCAGCGCTCCCGATGGGAGTAGCCCCCGAGGCTACAACCAAGTGTTTGCACTTGGGTGTAGGCTCAACTTGCTTTTATATCGACTCCATAATTTTTCCTCTTTCTTGTATCTTATCGGGAGGGTAAACAATACTCTCGATAAGAGTAGCCCCCGAGCCTATGGGCAGGTGCTTGCACCTGGCATAGGCTCAAGTTGTACTAGTCAATAAAGAACTTGGCGCAGCCCCTCTTTTTATCGACTCCAGGCCGTTGCTATTTTTATTTGACATCCATATCTATATTGTACAGGGATAATGGTAATTGGGGCTAGTTCATCTGACGGATCAGGTACTAGTTAACTGCTCTAGTGGCAATCCGCAAAAACCTACTTCAAGATCACGTCCCTGGACATGATCCCGGGATACTGGTGTAAACTTCGACAGGTGCCGCTTAAGGTCTTACCATTCTATCGAGTCCCAGTCATATTTATCGGGTACCTAACGCGTCCGTTAGGATTTTTCTTCGTATCTGTTGATACGGATAAAAGTAGCAGAGCACAGTCTTTGGCGATGCCACGCCCAGCAGAACGGATCTGGGGTCTTACCTTCGCAAAGTTTTGCGGCATTCAGAGATTGATCGCAACTTTGGCGCTCTGAGAATATATTGTCGAGTGCCTTGTTCGGCTGATGCAATGACCCATTTTGCGGGTTCTTCTATATTTTTCTCGGGCGTGATGAGACAGCCGAATATATTGGGCTCTTCTATATTGTCGTCAGGCACATCGCCGATGCTCTTGCTCAGAACAAATGACGAGTCAATGGACCCGAAGATTTATCCATCCTCTTTTTTTTCTCTCTTTTTTTTCTTGATGATAATTTCGTCGAGTTCCTCCCTCAGGAAATTTCTTCGGGTCCTCCTTGAGGACAATTCTTCGGGTCCTCTTTGAGGACAATTCTTCGGGTTCCTCCTTCAGGAAAATTTCGTCGTGTTCTCTCAAGATTTCATCGGGTTCATCCTTGAAGAAGAATTCGTCGGGTACTCTTTTGATTTCGTCGGGTTCCTCCCTGAAGAAGATTTCGTCGGGTACTCTTTTGATTTCGTCGGGTCCTGTCTGAAGAAGATTTCATCGGGCTCTCCCTGTAGACAATTTCTTCGGGTTCTCTCTTATATACTTTGAAATTTGCTATCTCCTGCACAAATAAACAAACTTTTTCTATCTTTTCCTTGACTCTCTTTTTCGCATGCAGTGTCAGATGCTCGGATTCGATGATATGTAAAGTGAATATATGCCGCGCAGCCCCCGAGCATCGGGTGCGGCAAAAGTAAATGATAATCAACTTTGCGTAAAAAAGAACACTTAGCTTATTGGGCACGACGGAGTCGATGCGATGAAGTTTTTGAGTGCCGAGAAGAAGTCAAGCTGAAGTAGAAAACACCAAATAGCGAAAGCAAATGCCACCATATTTGTTGATGAAGAAATAGCTGAGCCCCCGAGCGCTGCTGGGGTGATATGATGATTATTGCTTAGATGTTGTGTCGCAGTTGCGACCCGAGGCGAAATCATGGTCGAGCCCCCGAGTGTTTGCTATGATATCGAAAGAAATTGATGGAGTCGCGGCGTCATATACGGTAAAACCATTTAGGATGAAGCCATTGTCCATAATGTAATATGAGCTCATGAAGATGAATCGAAGATGAAGTATTTGAGATAAATCCATATTGAAGATTACGCCATTAAATATAGAGCATATATTAAAGATAAATCCGCCGATATCATAGAGGATGACCCCATTGACCCGAAGAATCCCGTAATAACCATAGAAGATGAATCCGCTGATATCATAGAGGATGAATCCATTGATCCGAAGAAAATAGTTCCAGTAATAACCATAGAAGATGAATCCATTGACCCGGAAACGCATCGGGTAGTATTGTATAAGTGAACCAATAATCACTCAAAGAAAACCAATCCAATAATCCGAAGAAAATAAATCCACTGAGCCAAAGAAGATAATTCCACTGAGCCGGAGAAAATAATTCCACTGAGCCGGAGAATATAATTTCACAATGCCGGAGAATATAATTTCACTAAGCCGAAGAAAAGAAATTCACCAAGTAACCGAGTATATTTGTGATAACGAAGTAAAGGCGCAGCCCCAATTGTTTGGGTGAATTAATTGTAATGATACAATGTTGCAGCCCCCAACTATTCGGGTGTGGCAAAAGTAAATAAATAATTAAACCTTGGAGGAGGAGGAAAACTTAGCTTTTTATCGGGTGCAGAGAAGCCGATGTGGACCCAAGTCGTGCCTCAGACACAGTCTATAGCCACGCGTCGCCTGGCCGGAAGTAGTCGATGAAGATGATGCAATCGATGTAGCGATCCCGCAACAGGTGAGCACCCGAATATATTTAGTTAATAATGTCGGGTCTATGACTTGCAAGTCCCGAGTACGGCAAGTGCGCGTCAGAGGGTGCGGTCGACCAAATAGAGTAATCGAAGTTTTTTGCTTCAATCTGCAGTTATATTACGGCGCAAAAATCTGCGCGCAAATAATAGTAATATTTGCGAAATAAATTTACAGGTAATAAATAATTAGGAACATAGCACCTGATAACTTATTTGTCGGGTAAAATCGGAGCGGCGACTTGCGGCAGAAATACGTTGTCGGGTCTGTGATGGAGTCCGCGAGCATTGCGAAATATGTAGAAATAGGCAGGAGCTAGCACACATAGCTAGACATTTAATTGACCCTTCTTTTTTCTTTCCTCACGTGCAGTACTCGATTGATTAGTCCAGCATCTTCACGCTTCGGGACGGCTGGATTCCCACGCGTATACTGTCGTGTACGTAGGCCGTGTCTTGCCACAACACCACAACAACCGATCTGGATCCCATCCTTGCTGGCGCCATCTTCTACACGCGCGGGCGCACGAATAATCTAGAATTCCAGACGCTGACTTGGTTGATTCTTGCAACAAGGCGCGACAGAACTAACCGCTACCAGTAGACGGATTGTAACGCAAACTCTGTATCTGCATCCTTTTTTTTTTGAACGATCACAGCGGCTGCATCACTCGACGAATTGGATCTTGTATTTTTCTGATCTTCTAGTCTTGTTGATGATGTTGATTTTGAAGTCGACGGATCTCGCCCGGATGACGAAATCCAGTCGTCGCGATTCCCACAGACGGCGCCAATTGACGAGGGATCACCTCGGCAATGCCTATGTATTGTAGACTAGGGTTTCGGGAGAGCGACGATGGAGTTTCCGGGGTCGAGATTAGGCACACGACGTACCCAGCTTCGGGTCCCCTCGGTGGAGGATCACTACGTGCTGCTAGCAATTCAGTATATGATCATGGATGTGTTTACAGGGTGCCGCCGTAGCGGAGCTATGTTGTCTATATTTTGTCTCTCTCCCCTTATTTCGGGTGCCCTGACTAGCTTTATATATGCAACCAGCCTAGGGTTTTACAAGAGTCCTAGTCGACTACTTCTTCGGGTTGCCTTGTTGGGCCTTCTCCATATTGGGTCTTCTCCATATTGGGCCGAGCCAGGTATACTAATAATGGGTACCCGGAGGATATGCCCATGTCAATGACTACAAAGGAGAAACGGATGCTTATAATAAGCAGTCTCGCATGTGAGTTTCTGATAAATATTTCATATCCAAATAAGTTGCTACCACTGGACCAAATTATTGATCATTTTGTTGCCATACCCTCGTTCCCTGTTTTCTGCAAGTAGTAATTCAATTCACTATACCTTTCCAGATGTTGCCATTTTCATACTTAATTAGATTTTTCTTTGTTGCAGGACCAACAGATCAACAACGACTTGCTATATTTGGATATAAAACTCGGAACATATCTAAAGGCAGATTATTAGTAGGAATATATATCTGTATATAGTAGTTAGATTGTCATATTCTGAATCAAGATTTGTACTCTTCGGAATATTTTTATGTATTGTGATAGTGATTCAAATAATATAATGAATTATTTCTTCATGTGATGCATTATTCTTTGATTTTTGTGTGTTGTGTTACGCCTCTTCTAAATTGTATTCTCTTGTTGAGAAAAAAACGATTAAACCACTCAAACAATGTAGTCCATAAATTAATATATTTTGGTAAAAATTGTATTTATTTTTAAATAACGGTTCAATACTTTTATATTATCTACCAACGCATGCAACGGTTGCTTGAAATCTGTTGTTATTCTGCAACACTTTATCCATGGGTTTACCAACGGATCTATATGCGTTGCATTGTACCCTTGCAACACGCAAAAACGCAACGCACTTTTATCCGTTGGTAGATGCGTTAGCAACGCCAATCTGTACACTTAGATACAGATACATGTGTTGCTGTAGGAGGGGCCTCTTGTAGTGTCTCTCCCATAAGATAAATAGCATGTTGGGTGAACAAATTACAGTTATGTAATTGACAAATAAAGAGGGCATGACCATGCACATACATGTTATGATGAGTGGTGTGAGATTTAATTGGGCATTACGACAAAGTACATAGACCGCTATCCAGCATGCATCTATGCCTAAAAAGTCCACCTTCAGGTTATCATCCGAACCCCTTCCAGTATTAAGTTGCAAACAACAGACAATTGCATTAAGTATGGTGCGTAATGTAATCAACAAATACATCCTTAAACATAGCATTGATGTTTTATCCCTAGTGGCAACAGCACATCCACAACCTTAGAACTTTCTGTCACTGTCACAGATTTAATGGAGGCATGAACCCACTATCGAGCATAAATACTCCCTCTTGGAGTTACAAGTAACGACTTGGACAGAGCCTCTACTAATAACGGAGAGCATGCAAGATCATAAACAACACATAGATGATAGATTGATAATCAACATAACATAGCATTCACTATTCATCGGATCCCAACAAACGCAACATGTAGCATTACAAATAGATGATCTTGATCATGTTAGGCAGCTCATAAGATCGACAATGATAGCACAATGAGGAGAATACGACCATCTAGCTACTGCTATGGACCCATAGTCCAGGGGTGAACTACTCACACATCACTCCGGAGGCGACCATGGCGGTGAAGAGTCCTCCGGGAGATGATTTCCCTCTCCGGCAGGGTGCCGGAGGCGATCTCCTGAATCCCCCGAGATGGGATTGGCGGCGGCGGCGTCTCTGGGAGGTTTTCCGTATCGTGGCTCTCGGTACTGGGGTATTCGCGACGAAGACTTTAAGTAGGCGAAAGGGCGGAGTCAGAGGGCTGACCCACACGCTAGGGCCGTGCGGCCCCCTTTGGGCCGCGCCGCCCTAGTGTGGCAGCGCCTCGTCGCCCCACTTCGTTTCCATTTCGGTGTTCTAGAAGCTTCGTGGAAAAATAAGCCCCTGGGCGTTGATTTCGTCCAATTCCGAGAATATTTCCTTACTAGGATTTCTAAAACCAAAAACAGCAGAAAACAGCAACTGGCTCTTCGGCATCTTGTTAATAGGTTAGTGCCGGAAAATGCATAAATATGACATAAAGTATGTATAAAACATGTGTATATCATCAATAAAGTAGCATGGAACATAAGAAATTATCGATACGTTGGACACGTATCAGGGACACAAGAGACTTCTTGTATCGTAATTGCAGGGTTGCTTGAGAGGGATATCTTTGACCTCTACCTCCCTGAGTTCGATAAACCTTGGGTGATTCACTTAAGGGAAACTTGCTGTTGTTCTACAAACCTCTGCTCTTGGAGGCCCAACACTGTCTACAGGAATAGAAGCGTGCGTAGACATCAAGCTATTTTCTGGCGCCGTTGTCGAGGACGTGAAGGAAAATTACACCACAGAGATTTCTAACTCCCACGTCAACTGCACGCCAGCAAGCTATTTTCTAGCGCCGTTGCCGGGGAGGTAAGGTAAAAGGTATTCACATCCTCCGACTACTAAGCTATGTCCTAGCACTGTTGCCGGTGTGTGAGTGCTCGAAGCTATTTCCTTTAGATTCTGCAATTGCATCTTTTTGTTTCTTGTTTTTATTTCACTAGTTAGGCTTAATGGAAAACAACAAAAATATTAGAGATCTTTATAGTATTTATCTTGAGTTAGGATATGAGGTGTTTGAAGAGAAAATTAAAAAACCTATGGAACTTTATATGCATGCTAATGGCAATGTTATTAGTATGAATGCTTTGAACACCATTGTTGCTAATGCTATGGAAAATTCTAAGCTTGGGGAAGCTGGTTTTGATGAGCATGATATTTTTAGTCCCCCAAGCATGGAGGAGAAAATTTACTTTGATGATACTTTACCTCCTATATATGATGATTACAATGATGACTATCATATTTTCAGTCCACCTACTATTGAGGAGAAAATTAATTATGATTACAATATGCCTCCTATATATGATGATTATGGTGATGAGAATAATAATGATAGCTTTTTTATTGAATTTGCTCCCACTACAATTAATAGTAATGACTATGCATATGTGGAGAGTAATAATTTTATGCATGTAGCTCATGATAAGAATGTTTCATGTGATAGTTGTATTGTTGAGTTTGTTCATGATGCTACTGAAAATCTTTATGAGAGAGGACAATATGGTTGTAGGGATTTTCATGTTACTAAAACACCTCTCTTTTTGCTGAAAATCTTGAAGTTGCGCTTGTCTTGTTTTCCTATGCTTATTGCATTATGCTTACATGACTTGTTTATTTACAAGATTCCTTTTCATAGGAAGTGGGTTAGGCTTAAATTTGTTTCATACTTGATTTTTGATGCTCTATTTGCTTCAACTCTCATCCTTATTTGAGCATCATTAAAATTGCCGAGCCCATCTTAATGGCTATAAAGAAAGCACTTCTTGGGAGATAACCCATGTTTTTTTATTTTGCTACTGTTTTGTTGTGTCTTGGAAGTTGTTACTACTGTAGCAACCTCTCCTTATCTTTATTTTATTGCATTGTTGTGCCAAGTAAAGTCTTTGATAGTAGGGTTGATACTAGATTTGGATTACTGCGCAGAAACAGATTTCTTGCTGTCAAGAAATTGAGTAGCCCCGTCTGTAGGTAACTCAGAAAAATCTGCCAATTTACGTGCGTGATCCTCAGATATGTACGCAACTTTCATTCAATTTGAGCTTTTTCATCTGAGTATGTTAAGTACCTCTAAAAAATTCGTCTTTACAGACTATTCTTTTTTGATAGATTCTGCCTTTTATTTCACATTGCCTCTTTTGCTATGTAGAATGGATTTTTATTCCATTAACTTTCAGTAGCTTTGTGCAATGTCCAGAAGTGTTAAAAATGATTGTGTCACCTCTGAATATGTGAATTTTTTATTATGCACTAACCCTCTAATGAGTTTGTTTTGAGTTTGGTGTGGAGGAAGTTTTCAAGGATCAAGAGAGGAGGATGATACAATATGATCAAGAAGAGTGAAAAGTCTAAGCTTGGGGATGCCCCCGTGGTTCATCCCTGCATATTTCAAGAAGACTCAAGCATCTAAGCTTGGGGATGCCCAAGACATCCCCTTCTTCATCGACAACTTATCATGTCACCTCTAGTGAAACTATATTTTTATTACGTCATATCTTATGTGCTTTACTTGGAGCGTCTGTGTGTTTTATTTTCGTTTTGTTATTTTCATTCTCTGAATAAATTGGATACTAGCAATCCATGTGTGGGAGAGAGACACGCTCCGCTTTTTCATTTGAATACTTGTGTTCTTCGTTTTACTTTTAATGTTCATGGCGAAGGTTGAAACTGCTTCGTTCATTGTTATATGGTTGGAAACAGAAAATGCTTCATGTGGTAATTGGTATATGGTCTTGAATAATTTGATACTTGGAAATTGGTGTGCTCATATAGATCATGTTTAAGCTCTTGCATCATGTAATTTGCACCTATTAATGAAGAACTACCATAGAGCTTGTTGACATTTGGTTTGCATGATTGGTCTCTCTAAAGTCTAGATATTTTCTGGTGATGTGTTTGAACAACAAGGAAGACAGTGTAGAGTCTTATAATGCTTGCAATATGTTCTTATGTAAGTTTTGCTGTACCGGTTCATACTTGTGTTTGCTTCAAACAACCTTGCTAGCCAAAGCCTTGTATTGAGAGGGAATACTTCTCGTGCATCCAAATCCTTGAGCCAAAACCTATACCATTTGTGTCCACCATACCTACCTACTACATAGTATTTTTCTTCCATTCCAAGTTCAAAAGTTATTATCTCTTATTTGTGTCAATGTTTTATAGCTCATGAGGAAGTATGTGGTGTTTTATCTTTCAATTTTGTTGGGCAGATTTTCACCAATGGACTAGTGGCTTCATCCGCTTATCCAATAATTTTGCAAAAAGAGCTGGCAATGGGGTTCCCAGCCCCAATTAATTAACTTTCATTAATAATTCTCTTCACATGTTTTGCCCTGATTCATCAGTAAGCAACTTAATTTTGCAAATAGACACTCCTCCATGGTATGTGAAATGTTGGAAGGCACCCGAGGATTCGGTTAGCCATGGCTTGAGAAAGAAAACGGTTGGGAGGAGTGTCATCCAAAAATAAAAATAAAACTAAACTAAAGTACATGTGTAAACAAAAGAGAAGAGGGATAATCTACCTTGCTGGTAGAGATAACGTCCTTCATGGGAGCCGCTCTCTGAAAGTCTGTTTGATGAGGGGGTTAGAGTGCCCACTACCATTCGTTGACAACAACAAACACCTCTCAAAACTTTACTTTTATGCTCTCTATATGATTTCAAAACTTGAAAAGCTCTAGCACATGATGTAATCCATGTTTCTCTCTGCGAAGGGCCTTTCTTTTACTTTATGTTGAGTCAGTTTACCTACTTCCTTCCATCTTAGAAGCAAACACTTGTGTCAACTGTGCATTGATTCTTACATACTTGCTTATTTGCACTCATCATATTACTTTGTGTTGACAATTATCCATGAGATATACATGTTGAAGTTGAAAGCAACTGCTGAAACTTATATCTTCCTTTGTGTTGCTTCAAAACTTTCTACTAAGAATTTATTGCTTTGTGAGTTAACTCCTATGCAAGTCTTATTGATGCTTGTCTTGAAAGTACTATTCATGAAAAGTCTTTGCTATATGATTCAGTTGTTTAGTCATTGTCTTTACCATTCGAATCACTTCATTCATCTCATATGCTTTACAATAGTATGATCAAGATTATGTAAGTAGCATGTCACTTCAAAAATTATCCTTGTTATCGTTTACCTACTCGAGGGCGAGTAGGAACTAAGCTTGGGGATGCTTGATACGTCTCCAACGTATCTATAATTTCTGATGTTCCATGCTAGTTTTATGACAATACCTACATGTTTTGCTCACACTTTATAATGTTTTTATGCATTTTCCGGAACTAACCTATTAACAAGATGCCGAAGTGCCAGTTCCTGTTTTCTGCTGTTTTTGGTTCCAGAAAGGCTGTTCGGGCAATATTTTCAGAATTCGACGAAACAAAAGCCCAAGGCCTTATTTTCCCCGGAATGTTCCAGAACACCGAAGGAGAGCCGGAGGGGGGCCAAGGGGGATCCACACCATAGGGGGGCGCGGGTCCCACCTTGGCCGCGCCGCCATGTGGTGAGGGAGCCCTGTTGCCCCTCCGACTCCGCCTCTTCGCCTATAAAACCCCTCGTGACCTAAAAACCCGAGACCAATTGACGAAACTCCAGAAAGACTCCAGGGACGCCGCCGCCATTGCGAAACTCCATTTCGGGGGACAGAAGTCTCTGTTCCGGCACGCCGCCGGGACGGGGAATTGCCCCCGGAGTCATCTCCATCGACACCACCGCCATCTTCATCGCCGTTGCTGTCTCCTATGATGAGAAGGGAGTATTTCTCCCCCGAGGCTGAGGGCTCTACCGGTAGCTATGTGGTTCATCTCTCTCCCATGGTGTGATCTTTATGTGATCATGAGCTTTGTATCACTATTAATCTATGTGCTACTCTAGTGATGTTATTAAAGTAGTCTATTCCTCCTCCATGATGTAATGTTGACGAGTGTGTGCATCATGTAGTACTTGGTGTAGGTTATGATTGTAATCTCTTGTAGATTATGAAGTTAACTATTACTATGATAGTATTGATGTGATCTATTCCCCCTTTCATAGCTATTGTTGACGGTGTGTATGCTATGTTAGTACTCGGTCTAAATTGCAACGGTCTATTATGCACTCTAGAGGTTACTTTAATATGAACTCCGGAAGTTGTGGAGCTTGTTTACTCCGGCTAGAGGTGTGCTTTTGTAGCCCTACACAATGAATGGTGTTTGTTATCCAACAAGAGAGTGTGAGAAGTAGCACAAGTGAAGAGAAGTTATTTATTTATGTGATCATTGTTGAGAGTGTCCACTAGTGAAAGTATGATCCCTAGGCCTTGTTTCCAAATATCGAATCACCGTTTATTTACTGTTCTACTGCATGTTTACTTGCTGCCATATTTATTTCAGATTGTTATTACCGCTCATATACATCCATATCACTTGCATTTTACTATCTCTTCGTCGAACTAGTGCACCTATACATCTGACAAGTGTATTAGGTGTGTTGGGGACACAAGAGACTTCTTGTATCGTAATTGCAGGGTTGCTTGAGAGGGATATCTTTGACCTCTACCTCCCTGAGTTCGATAAACCTTGGGTGATTCACTTAAGGGAAACTTGCTGCTGTTCTACAAACCTCTGCTCTTGAAGGCCCAACATTGTCTACAGGAATAGAAGCGTGCGTAGACATCACCCCTTCATGGCCAGGTTCCCACACCTATTTAGTTGTTGCACGGACCCGATGATTTCGGTGTTTGATGCCAGACCGCCGGACGCGAACCCCGGGGAGTGGGTGGTCGAGTTTCGGCGACAATTTGGGGTTGTGGAAGCGGTTGAATGGGACAACTTGCGTCGGGAAGCCATGGGTTGGCAACCGGGCCTGGAGGAGGACAAGGTGTCCTGGTCCCTCGACGCTTCAGGGAACTACACAACCAAATCGATCTATCTTGCACTGACGCAGGGAGCGACAGTCACTTGCTTCAAAGAAGCTTGGCGCACCAGGGTCCCCCTAAGATCTGTGTGTTCCTTTGGCAACTAATCCGAGGGCGGCTACCCTCCGGTGAGCAAGTCGCCAAACGCCACGGACCCTCGGACGGGAGGTGTGCACTTTGTTAGGAGGTAGAAGACCGCAATCACATCTTCTTCTCCTGCCCTATCGCCAAATTGATGTGGGCTGGAGTTAGGGAACTCCTCCACTGCGACTGGAACCCCGCGAGGCCGGGGGAGTTCATTGCAATCGCCCAGGGCCTATATGGCCCCTTTTGTAGGCTAGTTTGGTTCACGTTTGCAGCCCTTTGTTGGACTCTGTGGACCACACGCAACAAACTAATCTTTGAAGGAAAGATGATCGGAAACCCGGTTGATGTGTTTTACCAAATGCTGATTCATATGCAGTGCTAGAGGGTTCTAGTCAGACCGAGGGACCGGGCGATGCTGAACACGGCGGTGGACGACGTCAGGAGACTCTACGCGAGACTACGGGCCGAGTAGAGGAGGACCCGCGCGGTGTCTCGACCACAGACTTGCTTCAGCATCTATTTAGTTTGGTTGAGTACAATTCTATGTAGCTCCGATCTGCTTTGTATCCCGTGTTGGTGTGTGCCCTGGACCTGGGAGGGTCGAACTTGTAATGCCAATGCGTGATATGTGTGTGTGGTTTGTATGACTCTTATGTACCGTTGCTAGGAGGGCTTTATTTATTATGCCGGGCCAAGTGGCCTTCTGTTTAAAAATTTACGGTTCACACGGTTCATACGTTTATTGCACAGGCATATTGCAAATTCTGTGGCAGTTTCAGTTTGGGGAGGGGGATCTCCTGGTCCATGGGCTCGGCGGAGAGAAGCGGTTGGCGCTGTGGATGGCCTCGTCGCTGCCAGAGCACATGATGGCCTGGTTCTCCACAGAGAACACGATCCCTTCTGCATGTGTACCGATCTGATGTACAACATGAATAGAATTGATCAGTTTTGTTTGTTCATAATCCGCACATGTGACTAATCGTAGGAGACTGAGCCATGAGGTTGCTGCGTACTCCGTCGTGGTTAAATTGAGGTCGCAACTATCAACGGGGAAGTTGGCTGTCGACCCGGTGTGCATCACTTGGGATGTGCGACGCTGCACTGAGCTCGTCGGCCAACAAATCGTCTGTAAAATTTGCATCTTTGTTGTATATAGATTTCTCATGGAGAAAGAATCAGCTCGCTGGAACACCTTCCCAGGTAGTACATTCCTCTCTATTTTGTTTTGGGATAAAAGAGCAAACCTGGGCAAGGTTGGGATTAGCAATTTAGCATACATGTTTTCCTACATAATTACATAAAAATAACATACTACAAAATAATTTGCTTTAGCATTTTAAAGAGTATGCTTGATATCAGCGTGAGATCACCTTAGTTTTTATTAATTGAAAGTTATTCTCTTGGAGTTGATGGTCTCTGAATATGAGTTGGAAAAGAATTAGAGAAAACCTAAAAAAGAATTTACTTTGCCGGTTTGTCTACCTCTATGATCTAATTATTTTTTGTTCCGTTACAATGCACAGGTTTTTTTCCTATCTATATAATGTATACGTCAGGATATCACAACAATGTAAAATAATAGATTGGAGACTTTTCAATCAACCTGGTGCAACGCACATCGACAACCGACAATACAAACCAGCTAGATAGGCTTGCGATTTGCTCCATAGCGAAGCACGGACTTTGTCCTAGTCTATACCTATATATACCTACCTACTAATAAAGGAAATAAGGTTTCTCACCCAAATTTTATTCCATTTTAAATTTACCCTTGGCTTTAAGTCGAATTTACATAGAATGCCACCGCATAGTAGTAAATAACGGTTCACTGTTAGTTTCAACCATCGAGCTCTGCTTCTCCCTTTCGATGGCATGCACCCGTCCGTGAGCCCCTGCATTCTTGGGCCAACCTGTTAATTGGCCTGTGCTTCCTGGAATACCGGTCCATCTTCTGGTCGTACGGATTTATAGATGAACTAGCAAAAGTGCTCATGCGTTGCATTGGGATAAACAAATATTCAATGTGATGACACTTTTCCTCTTGTCATCATCGTTGATATTGATCATTTTTTCTATTGATGACCAACATAATCAAATCTAAATGTCCATCGCTAATATGCCACTCTGTCACACTGCTATGCTTTCCTTGGTATAATTTTGTCACATTAATCAACCACAGTTAGACGTGTTGTCAATAGCTTCTCTACTTGCCGATTCGATCACGATACACACTATATGCAGCAGTGCCACGTCAACATACAGTTTCCGGTAAGAGGAGAAAAGGAAAACAAATAAATCGTTGGTTGCTATTACTTTATTCTAATACGGTGGTTAAATTAATTCGTTTTAATGCAGTGGCCCCAAATAAACTCCAATTTGCCTACTACATTTATTATCATCCATTTAGATGTGATATAAAAATATCAAAACAAACACAATAGCTCACAATAACGGGTCACCACAGGTCCACAGCTAGCAATCAGCACACACGCATCAAGTTACCGGCCTACGAAACACACACACAATTAGCAGCTCCTAGAAGGAAGCATACGGTACCCCCTCTGCAACTCATTTTATTCTCACTAGTGGTGGGGCGCCCCATGGGGCGCCTCCTCGCCGGTCAGGTGCGGACCAATCCCATGCGAATCTTGGTCCAACTTTTATTTGAATCAATGCACACGGCTACACTTGAACATTGCCCTATCAAATGCATCAAGAACTTCATTGTTTCTTCTGTTTCTTTGATACACAGGAGGCTAATTAAATCTATTTAAAAAATAACAAAAAAAACTTCAGAAATCATCTCTAATCACACAGTACATTATGGGCCTACTCTAGGCCTAGCTTTACATCAACAATGAAACCAATAATACAGTACTACCACACATCCACTTTCAAATTTGTTCATGAACATCAGAAACATTAGTCGATATTGCAGGATCTGAGAGTTCATCGAAGAGTATAATAACTGACAGGGGCATTTGTCATACTTGTGTTACCCAAGCATGCAAAAGTTGTCATATGCCGGAGCATATTACCAAATCACTTGCAACAAGGTAGGAGCCTTGTCATGGAAAAATCCAGTGCTCAGGCTTTTTTCATGTCATCATGATTGTCATAAGCTCTACACTTTCCACACCACTACCTTCACAAGTCTCTCTTTGCTCGTTTATGAAAAGCTTAGCCTTGCAAATCCCACCTTGTACTTGTACACCATAGGGAGGCACCTGGCATCATAGAAATAAGTTCATTTATGCACACTAAGATATATTGTCACTCTAGAACTGCAATCATATGCATACTAATCACAGCTAAAACAGAGGCCAAGGTCAATCCACCAACTATCACAGGTTACACAGGAATTTGGATGCATTGGTTGATTCAAAAAGCAAACTAAGCATTTGCAAATTCCAAATAGGATTGTTATTTCAAATAAATATACCATTCTGACAGCCTTTCTATCACTTATCGCAGGCCTTGTTCTGATTGAACTACAATGCCCATAGCACATACTAAGTATTAGTTATATCAGGTTACATACAAAGTACTTATTTCTTGAAGTTATGAAATATAAATTTTGTGCTAACTGCTAATCATCAATAAATATTAGTTAAGGTGTTATGGCTGCTAAGGGTTTGGGAGGGAGAGAGAGGGCTGTGAGGGCGCGAGAGGGCCGGCCGGGGGCTTTGCCCACGGCCGGTGGCAAGAGGGAAGGGATTTCCTTCTTAATTCTTGCTTGATTAGATTGATACATCTCCTCTCCTTATATAGAGAGGTTTACTTGACTCCCAAGCATGGCTTACTTGACCCCTAAGCAAACCATAAGACTAACGGGCCCAGGCCCATGACGTACTCTAACACTACACCCCACCTGGACATGCAGCTCGTCCTCGAGCTGCAACCTAAACAAACCATGACTCGATGCAACACAACCCTAACACCTAAAAACGAGCCTTTTACATCTCGGCTTGTTTTATTACTCTCAACCTGAAATAGACTTGGACGCTTTATTGTTGACCCCTGACCATAAAGTGGACACCATCCGCCCGTCGGATGTGCACCTGTACAGCCACCTGGATCCCATGGAAACCAGCGGGACAAAAGGAGCCCGCGCGGCGGCCGGCGGAATGCGCTCCTGTCGGTGACACCATGCCTTCTCCCCGCCGGATGACTGTCGATGGCGCAGACTTTGAGGTCGCTGCCCGCGGGAAAAACAACATGTCCGCCGCCCGTGGGGGAAACCGCACGCCCAAGATCCCCGACGCAGCGGTCGAGTTCGAGGTCCGTTGCGCAACGAAGCGCAACTTGGAGGAGTTGCAGATCACGCATCTCACGCACACGCCGACGCACTAGGAGGCCGCGCGCAGCAGCCTGCAGCCTCACCACCGCCGACACGTGGCGGATAGCGATCCAAGCCGGAAGTGGTGACGGCGACGGAGGGAAACGGACCTGGTGGAAGGGCATCCCGGGCGGTGTCGATGTAGAGCCCGGGGCCAAGGTCGCTCCCACACCGCCGAAAGGCAGGGACGGCGTCGGTGGCGGCAGCAGCCGCTGCTGCGGTGTTGGCGGCGACGGCAGCTGCTGCTGCTGTTGCAGCTGCCCACCGAACGGCAGGGATAGCGTCGGTGAGGACAGCAGCTGCAGCGGCGGCGTTGGTGGCGGCAGCAACTGCTGTTGTTGCTGTTGTAGCGTCTCGGTGGGGAAGAAGGCGGCCGGCTGCTGGACAAGAGGGACCCCCGGCGCCGAGGTAGGGCCCGGCCCGGAGATGGTGGACAGCGGCAGCGGGGACTGCAGCAGCCCAACGTCGGGTGGCAGCGACGACAGCAGCAGCGTCGGCTGCGCTGCCCTTGATTAGATTGATACATCTCCTCTCCTTATATAGAGAGGTTTACTTGACTCCCAAGCATGGCTTACTTGACCCCTAAGCAAACCATAAGACTAACGGGCCCAGGCCCATGACGTACTCTAACATAAGGTAATTCAGTCGAAAGGAAATGGCAGCACTAAGTAAATCAAGTATCTAGCTTGCAACTTAGAAGCATATTCAGATATTTAGATTAAATAACGGGAAGCTACTCCGAGTAATAAGTTCATAGGTCATGTATATCATTCTATCAAATTACTTCACTATATAACGGGCATCACTTTCTATCATTCAGCTATATAAGTTCAAAAAACTATATAAGTTCTTCAGAAATGAACACTAAACATGCAATATGTAAGTTTTCCAATTATCAGATTTGTTAGAATAAAGTGTGTATATGTGCATCCGCAGTTCACATGATTGAGCGTGAACGGGGTAGTCTAAGAACAGAAAGACCATTGAGACATACCCTAAATTGGTACGATAGATCAATCATGGGCTCATGCATTCAATCATCACAGTCACGGAATAAAGAATAGAGCAAATCATTGTGAACTAACCAGAAGAACAATATAAAACTAAAGGGGTTTAATCCTTTGCAATAGTGCAAAACTTTGAAAGAATGAAGTATACTGATAACGTTTGAAGAGGATTGATTCTTCATGTATAAGAATACAGCAACACATCATCTCAACTCTGAATCTGAAATGTACTCTATGTTAATAGCATGAGAGCATCACTAAGTTTTTCAAATAACTTTTATGCAAAATGTGCCGATGACAACAAAAATTGTATAAAACATGTAGGATAATACATTTGAACTATATTTACTACTAAGAGTCTTGCACAAGCTTACCAAATTTCACCGCAGCTGTAAGATATTGTGCAAATACATAGCTCCAGTCTTATGGCCAGCATCAGCGGATACATGCTTCAAGTGAGATCTGTGAGCAGCAACATAAAGGGCAAAATTTAATTAGTATATACCATGTGGATGCTACAAAAGATATTTAAATACATCAGAGACACAATTAACTATGAAAGATCATGGAAGCCAAACAGAAATTTCTCAACGTGGTTGAAATACAAATGGAAGTCACCACAAACTCAATCTTGCAGCAGGATTAGATAAGAGAGTGGGTGCCGTGTAAAAATTATTGTAAATGGAAGAAATGCTATGGAAGATTCTTAACTCACTGATCATCGTTAATCTTGGATAGCTGCTGTCAACCATGTTTTTTTGTAGACTCTCATGTCTATCCAGTCTAGGCTTAAGTTTTATTCCTACATGTTTATTTCTAGACTCTCATTTTTGTACCTGTATTTTTTTACTGGAAACAGGTTTCTTAAGTGGCAAGGTCAGAGGAAAACTTTGAACCTAAGGAACTACCACTCTCCAGAGAGTTGTCCCTGGAATAATGGAGAATCAAATAGTTGGAACACATCTATTCAAGTTGTAAAAGTGGAAACAAAACATAATTAAGCAGGAAATGGACCCAGCTTATCCAAGATCAACAATTATATCAGCACATGACAACTCCAAGCATAGAAGTGCATTGTTTCTTATAAGCTGTACAATGCAAACATCAACAGATAGCATCTTTGGACTTACAGCCATACGCTTCTTTTCATAAACAATTAATGATTGGCCATCGAGTAAGTTCTATTTTTAGCATGTAGACTGTACCCTACACTTAAGTCACATTAATGCAAGAAAATCTTCAAGAATACACAATCTTCTATAACATTGTAGGGATAAGAGAAAATATGCTAAGAGAACATCACTTATGCATCCTAAACCAAAAGAAAACAGGACAATGATTGACAAAAGAAAGTTAAAACTACACAGTATGTTTCCGGATACTCCCTGTGCTTTATCATTCATTTTTTGTAGGCCTAGAGCCTTTGTAAATTTAGGATGACTGTTTTAGTTTATGTGCTATTAATTCATTTTTCAGAATCGCATAATCCATGATATTTCAGGAAAATTCCTCTGAATTTAATTAAATCTTGCAGTGAAAGAAAAGTTCAAGTTAATATGTTTATCTAAGAAGGAATAAATAAGACATTATCTAGTTCAATACATAATTACAATGTCAAGTACTCGCCGCTCACCTGGTATACATCACAATTCAAGGCCAATATAATCATGTCGTAGAGCACACAAACCTAGGCATGAGCACTCACCTAAAAAGCACCAAAGATAAAAAAAAGCAATTAAATTTCAAAAACACATCATAATTTAACACCGCACGCAACTAATTTGAGAACAGCTTCCAAAAGATTTCAAAATAATAATCCCACTCAGCACGCTCACCCCAAAGATTCGGACTGAATATGAACTTGTAATACATGTATCACAAGCAGTGCAACTGCAGGCCACTGTAGCTATACTTGCTGAATCACACTAAGCTATTCGAGTAATAATCTACACAAACCTTGCAGTACCCCTACTCACCCTGACGTGCAAAAAATGAACCATCTCTTTCAGGGTCTCTTAACTGCTTACATCCAATCCATATTGGAGAGATGGATAAGATGGGATTAGGACCGTGCGTTAAAATGGAGGGCTGGAGGGGCAGAGGGACACATCGGAAGGAAGTGAGGAAGGAGGAGGCCTATACCTTGCTACTGGCCAAACGTGTACCAGGTGCTGGCTTACCACGAGTGTCGCGACGGCGACCAGCACATGCTCCTCGTCGCCATTGACACCTAAGGCCTAGGTGTGTCGCCCAATGCCGACTCAGCGAAAACACGAATGACACCGCTGTTTGCATCATTGGCAACGCGTACACGGCATATATCATAATGTCATCAGAAAAGAATGCCCTAATAAATCTACATACACCCTAAAAAAGATTGATATAAAAGTTGTAAGAATCTAAAGATAGCAGACATACACCACACCATGTGTCTAATATTTCTGGATGCATCTTCAATATTAAGTATACATTAGGTGGATTAATATGCCTCAGTAAAAGATTAGTTTACACATGAAATTTCCGGTAATAACAAATTTCCATAAAGGTTATCACTCGCATCAGGCATCAACATTCCTATGTACATGAAACCTGAGAAACTAAGTCTCAAATTAGCCAAAGGGTGACGTATTAGGACCAGCAACAATTAAATAATTGACATTGAAGGATCTAAGTAAATGCTTTTTAGGCTTTTCCTCAGAGATCAAGGCAACAAAGACAATATATATTGGTATTGAAAAAAATTCAAATCTCGCTAAACAAAAGCTGAATAGCAGTTCTTATTAAACTACAGTATCCACACGGAGAGGATGAATCAAGCAATACTCAACTGCTACCATGGGTCTAAATCTTCACTGGCCCAACCATGGAGATATGGGATATTAGTACAGTAATAACAAATCATACATCCCTCCTTCCACTGTCGTTACTGGAGTTTCTAAGACGGTTACAATCTGTCTTTGAGGGATGTAGCTAGTTCTAGAGTGACAACCACATGACCGACTTCAGTTTCGCAAAACAAGTGATAGTAGTAGCATGCATAATATTTTTTTTGTTGATTATAACTTAAAGAATTAAGAGCAATATATACTGACCAGGTGAAGCACTTCGGAAATTCATTAAGAACCGGAGATGCAAACTTCTTAATATTGCTGGATCTACAGTTCTACAAACCTGGACAATAAAAACCACACAAAAATGAGTAGATACAGTTGCTGCAGACAATACCAAAGGGATAAAAAAACAGATGCTATGTGAAAAAAATCCTTTCAGGTCTTCACTACTCAAACGTAAATAAAAGTACAACTATGCACAAAAATACAGCAAGCCTAAGTGCCTAACAAGAAACTAAAACCAGAAAATTGGCTATGCACAGAAATATGTCTTGAAAGGATAATTTATGTTACTCTTATCGCCTTATTGGTTTCAAATAAATCAATGAACTGAAAAAATACATACATAATTGAAGAAAGCATCTTACTGAGTTTGTTTCAGTTTTCGCACAATGTATTGATTCATGGCTTTCAAATTGAAACAAGATCTCCGACATTTGGCTTCGTTCTGCAAGAACATGGAGTCATTTATTTCAGTCATTGGTAGTATAACTTTTGAATGAACAATCTGCCTTGTGACTATATAACAATAGAAAGTAAGCCCAACTCTGGACCTGATCTAATGTCAAGATAAGAAACAAATTGGCCTTCAACATGCCAAACCCTTGAGCTTGTTGCTAAATCCAAATCACAAAACATCAAATCTTCAGTATACGAATAATCACAACCTGACATATATTGGTAATAAAAGTAGGCCAAATATAAAATTTATTTTATACCTAGTAGACGAAATTGCAGCCTCTATTTGTGGATGTCTGATGGAGATGGAACATGGGGCGCATAAGCAAGAACGCGGGAGAGGGGGTTGGCAATGAGAACGGTAAGAGAGAGAGAAGAGGGGGATGCGACGACCCGCTGCGGTCGATCCCCCCGCACGGACGCCTACATCGGTAGGGTTTACCCCCAGCGCGGCTGCGGAAAATCTCCACCCCATCGTCCGGAGGCCTCTGGACTGTCGGAGACGCCGCCAGAAGGTTCAGCGCCAATGGCCTCGATCTGTCGCCGACTTTCACATTGCTATAACCTAGTTGGATGGGGCTGGACAAGCTCTAGTAAGGATGGATAGGGGGTGCGGGTCTGCATAGGTGGGGGTCGGTGGAGGAGTGAGAGGAGATAGGAAGATGAGGCACTGAGGAGATACGACGGAGTGGCCGCTGCGCCGGGAGGCGATCGATGGAGCGGCCGCCGGCCGGCAGCGGCAGCGTGCTATCGGGGGAGAAAGAAATTGGTGTTGTTGGTGAAAGGAGAGATGCCGTGAGAGATGTGCTAACCCAGGGGGCGGTGCTAAAGACCATCTCCACTCGTCTCCCCCACAAGCTCCCCACGACCACTTTTTTTCATCCAGACGGCGAAAACGGCCCAGTCAGGCCCCGATTCCTCGTTTTGGTCCGGATTTGAGTCTATTTTCGTCCGGACTCCCCATGTCATCCTCGGTTTCCCGGGGTCTCCCGGGCACTCCGGATGGAGCAAAACCAATCGCCCACGCCCACGTGTCTCCTCTTTCGTCTTTTTCCGCGAGAAACGCCGCTTGGGGAACAGACGACTGGAAATATACTGCCCCCAGGCCAAATTTTCGTCCAATCTGGACGAAAATTTCGCTGGATTTGGGCGTGAAGAGAGCCAACGAGTGGGGATGCTCTAACTGGACCAGGCTCCATTATGTTGTACTGTTACGACTTATGAGTGAACATGTGGAGCAGTAAAAATCACAGAAGCCTTAACCCTGCGGCGCGATGTGTCTATCGTGGATGGCTGTGGGATGGGACAAGTATACACGCACTTACTTGTTCTCAATTCTTTCACCTAGGTAGCAGCAAAAAAATTTCTATCCAAGAACGCAAACCTAAGCCAGCTTTCCCTTTGCTGTACTTCTTAGCTAGGGAGCTGAGGCTGTGGTGCGACTCGCTAGTTAGGACTTCGGCCCAATGACGGAGCATGGCAGCAGGACTGCAGGAGTATTATTACAGCCTCGCAACATCAAACCACAGTATCCCCATTCAGTGTAATACTATAAATTAGTCCGTGTCAGTCTCTTACTCATGCAAATAATACCTCTCTGTCTTACTTTTTCTCCCACACAATTTTTCACATCAATCAGAGAAGCTAGCAATACCATTTACATCAAGCAATCAGCAGCAGCAACGAAGTACATACAACAAGCAATCAGCGGCAGCGAAGTGCACAAAAAAAACACAACCGGGAGTTAGCAGATCTCTATGGGTGCATCTCTACCCCTGCCCTGACCCACTTATCCCCTTCAGGCCGGCCACCGCTGCACACCTCTTCTGCCGGCACTCCCCTCCCCTTATTCCCCTTCCACCGGTCTCCTCCCATCCCCGGCGTGGCCGGCCAAGATCTCCTTCACCACCGTGCCGGACAGGATCCCATTCAACACCTTCTGATCCAGTTTCCTCCCACCTATAGCTGGAGGATGAGCTTGCGGAGGGGCGTGCCCAGGAGCTCGGAGCAGGCGGTTGCGGAGCCTCTGCTCCTGCATCCTTCAATCCGCCGCTCTCCTCGGCAGGAGGAGTCGCACCTGCAGCTGGAGGAGGAGCGCGCGGGGGGACGCGCCTCGATCTCCAGCGGACCTTTCCTTGTTCCCGACCACACGCGAGCGCAAGATAAGAAAGAAGGAGAAAAATACTTTTACAGGAGACGAAGCGGGGCGGAGTGCCTATGGCGGCGGGAGGCTGGCCGACGGCGGAAGGCGCGCAGGAGGAGCGATGGCGGCGTGATGCGCGCGGTACGCGCGGCTTATGTGGGCTAGAGGAGGAAAAGGAAAAAAAAATGAAAACGAACCGGTACAGGACAATTTGATGTATTATGTGATTTGGTGGGAGGGCAAAACGGTCCAACAAAAAGCGTTGACGAAAATTTTGGCAGAAACCTTAGCTCCTTTATTATTAGGTATAGACTAGCAAAAGGGCCCGTGCGTTGCAACGGGACAAAATGTATCGATCGTTAATTGTGAACTTTGTTTGAACCATAAAAGTCAATTCTATTATTTGGGACATTCAAATATATGAGAAAGAACATATCGTTATTTTCCTAATGCTCAATGTAGATATATAACATAATTATGGTAGTTGAGACCGAAAAAAAGGTGCCATCACATACCAGGGTGAATGCATCTTTCCCACACATGGTCTACCACTTAATGTTCAATACAGTAACTCATCTAATAATTGAACTTTATTCGAGGGGCAAACTTTAGTTGTATAGAATCTCTGAAAGCACTGCTTGAACCAAATCATAAATGGTTCCGATTTTACACTTAAAAGGAAGCCTGGACTATTGTTTGAACAATGCGGCCATGAAAAAAAACGACAAAATATTTTAAATGCATTACCAGAACCACTCTGCTGGTGTGCGCTGATGTGAATTTCCTTCAGATTTGTAAATCTTCTCTTCTCTTAATACATTGAAGCAGCGCTGATTGCATTGCTTTGTCCATAAAAAGTGTATAAGCACAATCGATGCAGACAATGAGGACATTGGCTCATGGGTTGACGCGTCATGGACACAACATGAAATTTCAGCAAATCGGAGAAGCAATATTTGAACTCTGAAGAACTGCAAGGACAAGCGGCATGCCACAAGCCCACAACAGGATGCCTCGGGCGGAGTGCCAACCTTGCCATCCCGATCCCATCAGGTATGACTCTGGTAAGCCTGTTATAGCAAAGCCACATGACACTGAAATCAGGTTTGTTGTTGAAGAGGCCTGGAGGTATGGTGCTACTCAGGTCGTTGGAGTTCAGCTTTATGACCACCACCGCCGCTTGCTGGGTCCGACAAGGGCCATGCCACCTCGAGCACGTCTTCTTCGAAACAGGGGCGGCTAAGGGAGCCACATCCTTATGCATCTCAGCCAGCCATCCGTGTCGCTTTTGCCCCTGGAATATGACCTTGAGGTTGACGCCATCGTGAGGGCGGCCAGGCGTAGTGTCTTCTGGATGCACATGGGGCTACAGATGTTTAGGCACGGACATGGTCGGTGAGGCCAGCGGCCTGGTCGGGCAGGGGCTGCAGGCGCACGTAGTGTTCGTTGTCGGTCCGGCGGAGGCGGCCTCGGAATTATTGACACCGTCGAGCCACCACTCGATCTAGATGGTGGCCTCCATCCCATGGCAGGCGGTGGTGTCCATCAAGCGTTTGACGCCATGGCGCTTGCTCCTGAGCTCGTCACGACATGACGTACTTGAACTTCCGGTGTAGATATAGCCACACAGGGGAGGCGGCTCGACGCGGGGCAGTACAGGCGGCCAGAGAAGGAGTCTGCGAGCTGC
>NC_061510.1:120900676-120916755 GCF_022539505.1 Lolium rigidum
AAATGTCAAAACTACCGTGGCGGCACGCTGGCCAAGCGACACGTCGCACATGCCGCCGTAGCTGGTGGCGGCAGGGCTTGCCGCCGTGAGTGGTGGCGGCACGTTGGGCAGCTTCGTTCGCGATGCCGGGTGGTGGGCCCTGCCGCCACCGGCTGTGGCGGCACGCTGACGTGGCAACATGCCTCCACCGGCGTGGCGGCACGCTGATGTGGCATGTCAGTCCATGTCAGCGTGCCGCCACAGCCGGTGGCGGCATGTTGCCACGTCAGCGTGCCGCCACAGCCGGTGGCGGCAGGGCCCACCAGCCGGCGTTCGTCCAACGTGCCGCCACCACTCACGGCGGCAAGTCCTGCCGCCACCGGCTACGGCGGTGTGCGACGTGTCGCTTGGCCAGCATGCCGCCACGGTAGTTTTGACATTTGCACTCAGAGGTGGTCTTTTCTGGCATTTCACTGGGACAGGTGGTCTGATCTGTCAAAATTTCCCCTCTCTCAGCCATAGGCGGCCATCTATTAGAATCTTTTTCTTGACAAAAATTATGTTTTTTTAAATGGAGATGAACGAAGTCAATTTATATACATCAGCTCATTGTTTCTTGTTACGGGACGTTGGGCTCAGTATTAGCTTCTGGCGTTAGCTGTACAATTTAAGTTAAGGATAGCTTCATAATAAATACCTAACCAACGGTTGCGAATCTATACCTAATAATAAAGGAGCTAACGTTTCCTTGGTTCGGTCCGTCGGATTACGCTTTCGTCCACCTACTTTACGCAGTCGCACCAATACGGCACCAATCTCCCGATCCAGGCTACCAATCAATCGATTCTGGTCTTACACGTATCGGGACTCTTCGGGACTCCCTCCGAAAGGAGTCCAGGTTGTGCACGTACGGTTGGGTGACCTGAACGCTCATATATACACCTCTGGATCGAGGGTAGAAGACATCGAATCGAATCGTATTTTGTCAGAAATTTCTTCTTCGATCGAGCATCTGATCTACTTCCTAGATGAAGACGTGAGGCGAGATGAGGTCCGGTCCATACCGAACGACCGGTCGACAACAATAGCTTGACCGCGTCAGAGCATACTACATGGGCGCCGCCGAGATGCATGTCGGAGTGCTACCAGTTTCTCGGCAAGCATGAGCAGCGCCAGGAACGACGGAGTGATGTCTTAACGGATAGGTTTAAGTTGCAACGGTGGTCTGAACCTGCGCATGAGCGTCGCTCTAGACACAAGGCGGTGGGCCCGATAGTGGCGTGGCGTTACAGGAAGCGGCGGAGCTGGACCCTGGAAAGCATTGTCACGGCCAGCAGGCGGCGGCCGCGCGGCAGCGAGATACGCCGTCGTTCGTATGCTGGTTGATTCGAAATCTGGGAAGAAACACCGCGAGGCACGCGCCTGCATGCTGATGATCCGTCCCTCTCTTGCCAAAGTGGGTGGTGCAGTGGAAGCGCCTAGACGGCTATCACCATTGACGATGTGCGTGGAGGATCGAAGAGGTCATTGAGGTAACCGATGTCGCTGACACGATGAGAGGTGAGAACGAGAGCGGACGGGGTGCAAGGCGCGCATCAACAGCAGTATGGTGTAGAACCCCTCGCGGCTGGCCGACCTTGCCTATGCCACTCACGCCATCGAGGCTACAGCCTGCAGGCCATGAGGAGAGCAGTGGGCACTGAGCAGCTAGACGCCGACAGCATCATCGAGAGGAGGCCCGTGGATATGAGTTGTCTCTGAAGTGGTGAGAGTGCTGACATACTTGCGGTATCTGTCGGCACCTCTTTCCTGCGTCGTTCAGCAGTCCTCCAGTTCCTCGGCACCTCGACCGCTCTGGCAAGGCGCGCATCCATGACGAGGTTGCAACATGGCAATCTTAGGCGGGAAATTACGTGCCATGCTCAATGGAGGGATGAAGTAGGAGTCACAAGGAGGAGAAAGAAAGGAAAGATAAGGCGCTAGCTGGTAGTAGACTACTCGATCTGTCAATCTATTGTTTGCAAGTAAACTTGTTCAACCACGATGGGCCATAGAAGTTGTGATATTTGATGTTGTTACTACACCAGGAGGGAGACGCTGCAACATGCTGAACTTGTACTCACAATTTATTGATTTCAATCAAAGGTGCACCTTGCTTTTTTCAGGTAGGGCATAGCTGAAGTCGAAGGAAAAAAAATTAAGTTAATGAGATCATGGTACTATCAAGAAGTTTTCGATGTGCAAGTTTAGTCAATGATATGCAAGTTTAATTATGTAGCATCTCGGCGAAGATTGGAATTGGGGCATGAACTCTACGGTTTGTTGTGTGCATTTTTTAATCTTCCGCTAATTGGTTAATACAAGCAAGTTGGGCGGCTATATAATATTATTCAGTTGAATTAATTGAAATATTGTTGAGTTCCCATCATTATATTCATATTTCTTATTTAGCTGAGCGGGGCGGTGCAAGGAGAATCTGAAGGGGAGGGAAGGGTGGCACACTCAGCATAAGGAAGAGGAGGGGAGGCTGGTGGCAGCAAGCAGGAACATGGGCAGAGCAATGGCCAGCGGAATGGGAACGCAGCCAGAGCCATGCGCGGGTGGAAGGTGGAGGGCAAGTATATTATGTGTTGCGGAGGTTCTCTCGAGGTTGGTAAGGAGAACGAAGCCAACAACCGGGGTTTTCGTTGGTGGGTGGGAAGGTTTGGTATAGACGAATCATGCACTAGAATTATTAGGTTTTAAATAGATATGTCAAATAAAAATAAATCCGTAGCAACGCACGGGTATATTTCCTAGTTAAATTAAAAGAGATGAGGGGATAAAATTTTGTCTGTGTACCGTGGTTTCATACTGAAGCCAAATCCTCCGTCAGTGAATACTGCCCCAATCCCTCATGCCGCCCGCACCTAGGCTCTGCCCCCGTCAGTCGTCAGCAGCTCAATATCCTCCGCTAGCGAGCTCACCGTGGTTGTCCTGCTCCTAGGCAGCAGCGCGACCAGGAATAAGGGCCTCGCCGGCAGTCGTTTCCAGCGCCCGCATCATCGCATTGTCTGAGGCTCCATCTCTGAGCTTCTTTATGGCACCAACATCCTCCAAGTCAAAGACTAATCTACACATATATTTGCCTCCTCTTCCATCTTGAAGTGTTTGCTGGAGTTCAGTCACATCTGCGCGTGCGACGGAACTGGATGAACGTGTTGCAGGGGCGCTCATGGTGGCTCTGTCCCCGGCGACCGCGGCAGTGGTAGGCTCCGGCGGCTCGTGCGGCGGTCGGTGGACTCCGGTGATGGTGTGCTGGAATCCTGTTGGTGCAGTTGGGCGACCTCTCTGTACATCACGAGCGCTGCAGCTGCTCTGTCTCTTTCCTCTCATGACGAGATGTTGTCCTGCTCTCCATGCGCGTGTGGGATGCGGCGAGTTCTGAAGAACTGCCCATTGTGAGGTGCTGATTCTTTCAAGAACGAAGAGGAGTGCGATAGAAGAGACGATGAGAGGGCATGACCGCCGGCGCGTCTTCCCCGCCGGTCGAGCTCTGGTAGATGAATCCGTCAAGGTCCGAGCCGCCGGCCTCCGGAGCACTGACTCATGGCGAGCAAGTAAGGGGAGGGGCATCTCCAGCGGCAGGGCGTCTCCCCTCAGCTCTGGCTGATGAATCCGTCGAGGTCCGGGACCCATCCCTGCCGCCATCCCCTTCTACTGATTACTTTCAGGCTAGTTACATTGGAGAGCACGATGGATCCATGCCGGAGTGGACATGAGCTCGTTCACTGGCGGCTGGTGGTCCAGGACCGGCGACGACGACTGGATGAGGAGGACGATTTCTGGCATCGCTTGTGCCATGTTCAGCTCCGTCTTGATTAGGCAGAGATTGGAACATATTCGTAAGCACGATCGGCTGGTTTACTCTTTATAAAGTATGGGATCGATTCCGTTGGGTATGTTAAACACGGCCACATGATTAGCTAGGACACGGCACCCATCGATTAATCTGGGTCGCGTGATCAGCTAGGACACGACCCAAGGTATCGGTCGAAGGAAGGAAACGACGGACGAGCGGAGGCAGGAGCGAATAAAAGGAAACGAATCGGTACATGGCAATTTGACGTAATATGCGATTTGGTGGGAGGGCAAAACGGTCCTAAAAAAAGCGTTGACGAAACTTTTTGGCAAAAACCTTAGCTCCTTTATTATTAGGTATAGACTAGCAAAAGTGCCCGTGCGTTGCATCGGGAAAAAAAATACTAAAACATTATACTCCTTTCGTTCC
This sequence comes from Lolium rigidum, assembly GCF_022539505.1. Taxonomy (NCBI): domain Eukaryota; kingdom Viridiplantae; phylum Streptophyta; class Magnoliopsida; order Poales; family Poaceae; genus Lolium; species Lolium rigidum. The sequence continues at coordinate 120,904,926 of NC_061510.1, forward strand.
AAAATGTAAGGCTCTTAAGGTTTAGCCAAAAGTCAATATCTTCTAAGTTTGATCAAGTTTATACGAAAAAAATATTGAGAAACTATATTTTCTGGTGGGTGAATGTATTGATATTGATTTGGTATTGTGAATGTTTATATTTTTATGTATAAATTTGGTCAAAATTAAAATATGTTAACTTTTGACTAAAACTTATGGGCCTTGCATTTTGGGATAGGGGAGTAATAAACAATATGCGTTGACACTTATCATTTTTTCCACGACCATTTTCTTCTATTCAATCATGAACATAATGATACGTAACAAAATTAAATTGCAAGCCCTTGCTAGGCGGCTACCATCCCCGCCCTCTATGTCTGTCGTGCCATAGGGGCCACGACGCCCCCTTTCCAGGGCCGCTCGACTGACACGTCGTCGATTGAGCTCCTGTGTGTGCAACCCTCCATGAGTCCCAGTAAGTCTCACCCCCAATTACAGCTTCACCTTTGACGCCGATAGTGTCTCTAACCAGTGAACCACCATTTCCTCCTTCCCATCCAGGCGCTTCGAGAATAATCCATCCTCGAATTTCGTCATCATTTCCATTCAGTAACTCTGTTGTGAACCCTTTTTTGTTGCTACTACCTCATTCAACTTTTCACTGGATGATTGGGTACATGTAAGGCTTTTATTTTTAAATTTCGTTGTATTTCAAAAAAATAGTGTTAGAAAATTTTACAAATTTTCAAAAATGTATTTCGTTGTATTTCAAAAAATAGTGTTAGAAAATTTCACAAATTTTCGAAAATGGTTGCCCTTTTATTTTTCCCAAACCCCCTTTTCCTTTCTGATGTTTTTTGAAGGGGAAAGCAGCCTCCACTTTGTTAAATGGGAATGTTCATCGGAGTACAAATTTGTTCTAGGAATTAATAATCCAAACGGGGCCACCAAAATCTAAATAGGCCGACCAACGGGCAGGTCGTGTGCTTTCTGTGTAAAAAGAAAGAGCCCTCATGTAGCCGGATTGGGCCTGAGCAAGGGCCCAAGTAGTAGACTCCCTCTGCCCTAGGCGCAAGGAACCACATGTGACCCCATCATCGCTATATTTCCTCTTCAGCGCCGCCACTCACGCCTTCCACTGCTGCGGCCTCGTCCTAGTGCGCCCGTCACCAGCTCGAGGTCCTTCCTCGCGACATTCCCCATCACATGACAGCGTGCGCCTGCTCTGGGGCTCGGCTTTCTGCCTGCTTTCGTCCTCTCCCCCCTTGCCCATCTTTCTCGGCCCCCTTGCCCATCTTTCTCGGCCCGCAGACCTGCGGACGGTCGTCATGGTAGCTCGGCTTTCTTTGTTTGCGGGTCGAGTCTCTATTCCTTCCTCGTAATTTCCTTCCTCGGGATTGCCGGCTTTCTTTGGGTCGACTCTCTATTCCTTCCTCGTAATTTCCTTCCTCAGGATTGCTGCTCTTAGATCCTGGTGCTTGCAGATTGTTGCTTTCCAAGGAGGCTTGTTGATAATCCAGAAATTTACCTATATAAATCGGCAGAACTTGACATGAAGGAGCGATGTGGGACTATTGAACATAGAATAGGTGTGTCTCCCTCGCTCATCGGAGTGATTCCGGCAGAAAGCCCATAAAAAGATTGGAAACAGTGGCCCAGCCTGCCTCAGCTGGACGCAGCAGGGTCCCCGGAGTGGCGGTGAACAGAAGCAAATAATAATGAAACGGTATAATGGCAGTTTGTAGTAATATGCGATTTGGTGGGAGGGTAAATCCGTCCACTAAAAAGTTGGACGAAATTTTTGGCAGAAACCTTAGCTCCTTTATTATTAGGTATAGATATAGATATGTACAACATCGCTCCCTTGAACTAAGAGTCACACCGGTTTATATACATCCGTAAACTAGCTAGAGTATGAGCAAGTGGAGCTGGGAATCAACACGCATCAGCTAAATTCACCATATGCTGATGATGGGCATGTCCTTGTGAGGCAAGGGAAAAAAAGAGGAAATTGCACAAACCACCACCATTTGCTGTCTTCGTTGCGCAAAACACCACCTTTATATGTTTGTTGTAAAGATCACCACATTTTGATGTAATGTGTTGCACAGAGGTCCAAATCTGGTATTGGAGTCAGATTAAGCTAATTAACTTCAAATTTAACAGTTGGCCCCATAAAACAGAGATGATGTGGCGTCCACTATGTCATCTACTGTGTTTTCAAACTTTTTTTAAAAAGAAAATCCAATAATTAAAACAACATTAAAGAATAATTCTGGGAAAGTTTGAAACGAATCTAACATGTTGTCAGAAATTTGTGTCATATTTGTACATTCGGTCAACATTTGATGAAATTTTCAAAAAAAAAACAATGTAAATATTCTAGCAATTCAAAAAACATGACCTGAATAATTTGAAAAATAATGACATAATTTAGAGAAGTAAATCAGGGAGAAGATGAAGTTAAAGGTCCTTCATATTCACATATCTAGGGTCAGACGATAGCGTTTGAACCTAATTATTGATGCTAGCTTTTCGGACATGACTCTTTTGGCTCATAGGTGCATTTGGATATATTAGAAAAAATATAAAATAACATATTGTAAACTGTTTAAAAATTCTAAAAAAATATGCGCGTGACATCCAGGCATGAGGCATCCTATGTTGGCCCATAAAAGTTTCGTTATGAAAGAAAAAATTTGTGTTCCTTGTTAAAAACACAAATTGCGACGCTATATTTTCATTACAGACAAGACACTTTTTTATCCTTTTTAGTCAAGTCTCAAAAAATGTTCTTTCATGCCGAAAATTTAGTAGGCCAACATAGAATATTTTCTCAATATTTTCTCATATTTTTTTGAATTTTTTTGAAAATTTCATCAAACACTAATCTGATCTAAAAAAAATTGACACAAATTTCATACGGCATGTTAGATTCGTTTCAAACTTTCCCATAATTATTCTTTAATATTGTTTTAATTATTGGATTTTCTTTTTAAAAAAAGTTTGAAAACACACTAGATGACATAGTGGACGCCACATCATCTCTGTTTCATGGGGCCAGCTGTCAAATTTGAAGTTAATTAGCTTAATCTGACTCCAATATCAGATTTGGACCTCTGTGCAACATAATACATCAAAAGGTGGTGTTCTCTGCAACAAATATGTAAAGGTGGCGTTTTGCGTAACAAAGACAGCAAAAGGTGGTGATTTGTGCAATTTCCTCGGAAAAAAACGGTGCCTGTGTGACCATGTGTGTGCCATGGGGTAGAGGAGGCGTCGTACGGTTTGGCGGACACAACCAAGAAGAGAAGCGCGTGCTTCACGGTCTCGTGGACTAGGCCCTCGGGAGAGTGCAGACTGACATCGATCCGGTACCCTACTCCATCGCGCCGCCGGCGCTCACTCCAGCTGCCTATCAGATTCGTTCGACTCGATCGATATGAGAGAATTCCTTATATGACACTACTTCTAAATATGATTCCTTATTTGACACTCAAAAAAAATTCTCTTCCCAACATGACACCAAGTGTAATTTTTTTTCCTTATATGACACTGCCGTTGGGTCTGTTATATTGTTCCGTCAAATTTTTCCTAACTGGACCAAAATACCCCTAGACTAAATTAAATAGGCGGAATATGTTGACACGATGCATTGCTTTGTAACGTTATTTACCATGTAACCGAACCTTCCTAGTCTAGAGCGTTTCCCGATCTGTAGGATCGGTAGCCCTACGTGCGGCACAGTTAAGCCCATGATTATCTCCCCATTCACGGCAATTCTTGTGATTAATTAGGCAGCATTGGCTCTCGTCCGCGTTATCTATCCACACGTACTACTACCTGGAATCGGAAGAGAAATTGACGTGGCGACAAATTATTCTGGTGATTAATGTCGATCAATGCATGCCCCATTTACTAGGCCTGGATTGGGTATCTCGTGGGCATGCAAAACAGAAAGGAGCTTTTTTACTTGGACCTCCTCGATTATTGGCATGTCATAATTAATCGCCCCGAGGAAAGTGGAAAGGAGAGAGTTAATGAGCGTTCTATGGACTTTCATCACAATTTTACCTTGGTCGTGCTGCTCCATTTCCCGAAAATATGAGAAGCCCAAAAAATTGGTCATGTTATGCACCAGGGGCAAAAGGGTCTTTTTAGGTCCCTAACTGACACAGTTAGTACTCAAAATGCACTAGAGTGTCATACTCCCTCTATCCCAAGGAATAGGGCGTAAAAATTCTGGCGCGATTATTAAGGAAGACACAAAGCAATCGATTGTTTCCTTCTTTATCCTTGCATGCACGCGCATGATCTCCTAAATTCTCTCCTGTGTTAACTCCCTGGCAAGGAAGTCTCCTTATTTCTCTCCTCCCAATTTCACAATAACTTCCTAGTCTCTCCGCATGCACATGCATGACCAGTAAAAATGCCTCAATAACTGCTCCTCTCCCAATTTTTTGGTCCAACGTTCCGCATGAGCCATGAAAATCAATGACAGCCACGCAAATTACTTCTCCACTTCTGATATTTAAGGGGTAGTTTTGGAAGAAATCGTGTAAGCCTCACCCTGCGCCTTATCCTATGGAGAAATTTTAAAAAAATATTTACGCCCTATTCCTTGGGCAAAACATTTACACTTGGTGTCATGTAGGGAAGAGAAAAAAATTGAGTATCAAATAAGGAATCATATTTAGAAGTAGTGTCATATAAGAAATTCTCTCATCCGATATCATACTCCGTGTCTCCGCCACCGCGTGCTGCACTGCTGCCACCGCTCAGGCGCTCACTCAACAATCAACGTGCAACAAAAGAGGGGTGAGAAGAGGCAAATGCATCTTTACCTACTGCAGTACTCCCTCCGTCCACAAATAAGTGGACATCTAGCCAAAATATTTGTCCATGAAAGAGTGTACTTCTATGTTCTCAATGCATTTTAAATTAGCAAAAGTTGTTTCTCTCTCATCGCACGGAAATCAAACCCAATAACATTCAACACATGTTATCTTAATTTTATACATGCACTTAGCCTATTGGAGATGAAATAATTAAAGAGGAGAGAGATGTTGATTGCATCTTCCCAATGCAAGTTTTCTCTCCTTTTACTAATTTACCTTGAAAATCCCGCACGTCCACTTATTTGTGGACGGAGGGAGTACATAAGTTCGTGTCCTCCCACTGTATCAATTCAGGATGATTTTTATGGGCCGGAGACGATGAGTGCGACAGAGACAATGGAGCAGAGAGGGATTCAGTGCGACCGATGCTTGCTGCTCTGCTCCGGCTAGCTAGCCCAGCCAAGTTCAGTCCTAGGGTGCAGGCATAATACAGTCATCGACACAGCAGGCCTCGGAGCATCAGCAAATAAGGTGAAAATCACTTTGCATCTTTACCTAAATCATGCATAAAGCTTCTGGAATGGAGTAACATATGCACACGAACACGTACAGCTAGCCATAAATCTGATGTCTAAACTTTAACGATGAGCTGAAACACAAACGATGTTGGGAACCGAACTAATTTAAATGCATCGCATAATCAAGTATAACTCTTTTACCTAGGACAAAAACTGACCCAAATTTTTGGAGTTTCGTTTCAGATTTGACATTGAACATTTTACTTCAAGATTTGGTGTTTATGGATGTTGAAGCCGGATTCAAAAACTTGTGCTAATGCTCTATGCATATTTCATTTTGAAGCTGTTGCAATTATTTTCACTGTTGCTCAATACAAAAGATATATCAATCAAGGACTCACTCAATTTAAATTTGTTTGGCGTGCGGATTTAGTGCATAGATTCAATAAATTTAACGTGGCACTGTGGCAACGCACGGGCTTTGTGCTATCTATATCTAATAATAAATGAGCTAATGTTTCCGTGGTTTGGTCCGTCCTTGTGCGCTTCCGTCCGTCCTTAAAACCGTTTTCGTCCGTCCTACTACTACCACCCGCAATAGGATTTCCTCCGTCACTAGTGGAAAACAGGGCTTTTGTTCCGGGTTGTAAGAGCCTTTTGTCGCGGGTGGCCATCCGCGACAAAAGGGGCGCGATAAAAGGTCGACCTTTTGTCGCGGGTCGCTTACCACCCGCGACATACAGTCCACCACGTGGCAGGCGCGGGGCGCGCAGGGGACATGCCCTTTTGTCGCGGGTGGTAATCCCCTTTTGTCGCGGGCGGTATTACCACCCGCGACAAAAGGCCCTCTACGTGGCGCGCGCACAACCCTGCTGCTTTAGGGTTTGAGGGGTGCAGCACCCCTCCCCCCCGCCACCGACCCCCTTTTATTTTATTTTTTTTCATTCGAAAATAAAAGTTGCATATATTTGTACGCTACTAGAAGTTGTACACGTTCATTCATTATATATATATATATATATATATAGATCGATCAAACAAATATTGGAAGCAAAAGTCGATTCCCCTTACATATTCATCCCTTACATATATATACATGGAGCTCACTATCGACAGACAAGCGGTACTAACGACCGTCTATTTGGAGGTAGAGCATCTACTTGGACTAAACAAGCCTTTGTTGTTTAATACTTCTCTAACCAAAAGTCCCGCCAGTTCCTCGGCGATTCCTAGTAGGTGTTCCTTTGGTTGGAGTATGTCCCGCATTTAGTCGACCTATATACGAAAATGAGATGAGTATGACTATATCAATCTTGATAACGAAATATTGATGATAATAAATGAAGTTGTGAATGTTATTGCTTACGTCAAATTTATTTTTGTTCTGCTTCTCAGTGGTTAACATGCGAATGGACTCACAAAAGTAGTATCCACATAGATTCGTCCCTTGTGGCTGCTAGGGGCACGGTACAGGAGTAAATGTTAGCTTCTCTGCACAGGTAATCTCCTTATGATGAGTCTTCAAAGCTCTCCAAGCCATGCCAGGCAAAAGAATGATTGAATGAGTGGATAATTAATTGATATCTCACGAAAGATAAAGCGCGGCGATGAAGAAAATTACACTTGGAGCAACTTCTGCAAGTCGTGGAACCCGTCCACGCCTCTACTCAGTGGGTCTCTTACTTCAACTATCCCCTTATCAGGTTGAATGTCTAGTAGAATCCAGTGAAAGCTGCACATGTTATGTATATACGTCAGGAATTACACTTAACATCGAGTAAGAAAAATTGAATGTGCATAAAATATCATTAAGACTCTCACTCGTAGTTGTAAGGAAACAATACTGAATCACAGAAATATTGCTCCCTCAAAAACCTTAGTAGGTTTCCCCCCGTTTCTTGGCGTTTATGCTTTACCGTTTCAACATGTATTTTATCTGGGTCAATAAACCCAACATTGATAATATTATTACTTTTGCATTCAACGATCTTCGATCGCATAAGAGAACACATAAGATATAATGAGTATATGCAATGAAAACGAACATGAACTAAATGAAAATAAACTTATATGTAGTTAACAACTTACAAGCAATAACAACTCATGAGAGATTTGTCGAGGGCATCTAGATTGAATAACTGCCAGAGTTCATTCATCTCAATATGGATCTCCTCCTTTCGGTAGTAATATTCAAATGGTATACTCGCCACGATGTACCTTATGTTCTCCTTGCATGCATCAAGGTACCACCGATGCAAATTCCGCATATGTGTTGGCAGTTTATGCAAGTCTGCTCTTTGCTGACCAAGTCGGCCCCGTAGACAAATTTAGGAGCTATATCAGCAATGGGTAGTGCAGTATCTGCTGCAAGCAGCAATTCCTCCACGGAAACTTTACAGGCAGCCGCTAGGCTTGCAGCTTCTTCCATATCGAAACCACCATGTTCCTGGTACACCTTGGGAACATTAAACACTTTGAGTGCTGGGATCGATTGTTTGGGCTGATCTCCGAGGAGGGGAACTTCCTTTCTCTTTTTGCCTTTTGTCGTTTGCTTGGCCTTGAGGGGTGCACTTGTTGAACTTGAATTTTTCTCGGCTGCACTTCTAGCTGATGATTTGCTCGTGCCAACAATGTCCTTCTCCTTAGCCTTTTCATTCTTCTTCTTGTCAATTACCTTCGCAAGAGTGCGTGTATAGTCATCCTTCTTCTCGTGTAAGTCATACTGCGATGGTGTGTTCAGAAAACTAGTAGCATATTCTATTTGCTTCTCTGTGTATGGCTCTGGCGCTGGAGGTTTTGGCTTATGAAAAAAAATCATAATTGTATTTCTTAACAATGGCATCATTTTCCTCCTCAGTACGATCGTAAGGACGGGGGGAGGAACCTTTGGTACTTTTGGGAGGGGCGACATCTTGCGGACAGGACTCTTGAAACGCTTCCGGCTGGGTGCATTCCGAGTCTTAGTGGGCGGAGGCGGCGGCGGCTGGAGATGGAGATGGACTACGGATGTCGTGGTCGACGTCGTACCCATGGGGTGATGGTGGCGACATGTGATCGGTAGGAGGAGGTGATGGTGGCCTGCGATCACCGGAGGAGGTGATGGTGACCTGTCTGGGACGACGGGTACTAGGGGCTACCCAGCCTGGCAGCCTGATGTTCTTCTTTTCCTAGAGAATGATTTCTCCCAGCACCTCTCTGAGTGTAAGCCCCCCATCACCTCCAGGGATTTCGAGCTCCAATGTCTCCCACGAAGGGACAACTGAATCCACCCCGACACGAGCATAGCCAGCTGGAATCGGATTGCCATGCCATGTTGCTGGCTCACCTTCAGGTCCAAATGCCGGTAAGACATAGCCGACCGCCACCTTAACAGACACCTTCCTGAACACCTCATGGAGATCACAAGGTGTTTGCTCCTTGATTCCATCCAAGGGGTCGCCAGGACCGGCATCTATCATCATCCGTGTAGGCGGGGCCTCCGAGTCGGCCACGCTGTTGTCTCGTCGCTGAGATATGCCGGCGGTATTATCTGGCTGGCGATGTCCTTTAAGTTCATTAATCTCCCGCTGCTGCTGAATCTCCCTCTTCTGCTGGTCTAGTTGCCGTTGGAACTCAGCCATCCGATAATTCTGCACCTCCAGCTCGCGTTGTTTTGCTCTCGCTCAGCTTCTATAAGTCTCCGCATCATTCGGAAACCCAAGCGCCCACGGAACACTAGGGCCGTAGCCTCTTGTTCGTCCTCCCTTTTCAGGATTACCGAGGACAAGCGTCAGCAAGTCTTTCTCTCTATCGGGAGCAAACTTCAGTTTTCCCGCTTTAATATTAGCCGTCACTTCAATCCATTTTTCTCCGGGTACCCTAACCTTCTTGTCACTTTCAACAAGGTTCCCTGTCTTCATGTCATACTCACAGCCATGCCCAAGGAACCAATTTCGAGCCCTAGTGTCCCATCCTTCTCGCAGTGGTTCTGCAGTGATCCCATTCAGCTTCATCTCAGCCTCTTGTGCATCCCACTTAGGCATGGCTACTTTGTAGCCCCCTCGGCCCGTATGATGGTGATATTTCTTTTCGCTTGCATTCTTCTTGTTTTTCTTTGACAGGTTCATAGCCTCCTCTGATTCTTTGTACCTCACAAATTCTTCCCAGTTATGCTCCTGCTTCGCTAGGTAGTTTTCGAATACTGGAGGCTTCTTCTAGGCCTTATAAGCTTTCCATAACCGGTTCTTATACGCTCGGAAAAGTTCCCCCATCTTCTTAAGAGCCCATTTCTTCACTAGCGCCCTCTGCTTGGCATTCTCAGAGTCCGATCCTAAATTTGGCAAACTGAAATGTGACATGAGGTCATCAAAAAGTGTGTTCTTGTACCTATCGGCAACCTGATCTTCGGACACATTCTTGGTCTTGTTCCATTCTCTAATAGTGATCGGGAGATGATCTCTAACCAGAACTCCGCACTGATTCTTAAATGTCACTCTGACACTTGCGGGTGCCACCGGTTGGCCTTTCGGTGATATAGCTTCAATGTTGAAGTGGTCTTTTTTGCCCAATTTCTTTGACGGGCCTCGTTTCTCCAACTTATCTTCGGAGGCCTAAGAGAATAAAAATCAGTTAATTTATATACATATGTACATATAGAATTCCATTAATGCCTCAACTGATCGTATACCTCGTCATCACCGGAGCCGTCGGCTTCTCCATCACCGGAGCCGTCGGCTTCTCCATCACCGAAGTCCTCGGCTTCTCCATCACCGGAGCCGCGGTCTTCTCCAGCTCCGGAGCTGTCAGCTTCTCCATCACCGGAGCCGCGGTCTTCTCCAGCTCCGGAGCCGTCGGCTTCTGGACCTTCGCGGATTATGTCCTCGAAAAAGTCTTCCTGTTCCAAGTCTCGACGGATTTCGAATGGATCCATTGTTTCTGCAAAAAATTAAATCGATAAGTACATTGTCTAACCCTAACCAAACCCTAACCCTAATGGCGACGCGTGTTTGCGAGAAGGAGAGGGTGTCGGCGACGCGTGTTTGCGAGAGGGAGAGGGTGTCGGCGACGCGTTGATGCGTGTGGTTGGCACGTCCGTTGGGAACCCCAAGAGGAAGGTGTGATGCGCACAGCGGCAAGTTTCCCTCAGTAAGAAACCAAGGTTTAATCGGACCAGTAGGAGTCAAGAAGCACGTTGAAGGTTGATGGCGGCGAGATGTAGTGCGGCGCAACACCGGTGATTCCGGCGCCAACATGGAACCTGCACAACACAACCAAAGTACTTTGCCCCAACGAAACAGATGAGGTTGTCAATCTCACCGGCTTGCTGTAACAAAGAGTTAACCGTATTGTGTGGAAGATGATTGTTTGCGAGAAAACAGTAGAACAAGTATTGCGGTTGATTGTATTTCGGTAAAGAGAATTGGACCGGGGTCCACGAGTTCACTAGAGGTGTCTCTCCCATAAGACGAACAGCATGTTGGGTGAACAAATTACGAGTTGGGCAATTGACAAATAAAAAGAGCATGACCATGCACATACATATCATGATGAGTATAGTGAGATTTAATTGGGCATTACGACAAAGTACATAGACCGTCATCCAACTGCATCTATGCCTAAAAAGTCCACCTTCGAGTTATCATCCGAACCCCTTCCGGTATTAAGTTGCTAACAACGAGACAATTGCATTAAGTATGGTGCGTAATGTAACTAGTGACTACATCCTTGAACATAGCACTAATGTTTTATCCCTAGTGGCAACATCACAACACAACCTTAGAACTTTACATCACTTGTCCCGGTGTCAATGCGGGCATGAACCCACTATCGAGCATAAGTACTCCCTCTTGGAGTTAATAGCAAAAACTTGGCCGGAAGTATCTACTAGTAACGGAGAGCATGCAAGATCATAAACAACACATAGCATAACTTTGATAATCAACATAACAAGTATTCTCTATTCATCGGATCCCAACAAACGCAACATATAGAATTACAGATAGATGATCTTGATCATGTTAGGCAGCTCACAAGATCCGACAATGATAGCACAATGGGGAGAAGACAACCATCTAGCTACTGCTATGGACCCATAGTCCAGGGGTAGACTACTCACACATCTGTAGGATAACGTTGCATAGAAAACAAAAAATTTTCCTACCGCGAACACGCAATCCAAGCCAAGATGCAATCTAGAAGATGGGAGCAACGAGGGGATGATCAAGACTAACCCTTGAAGAGATTCCAAAGCCTATAAGAGTAGGCTCTTATTGCTGCGGTAGACGATCACTTGCCGCTTGCAAAAGCGCGTAGAAGATCTTGATCACGATCGCTTCCGGCGCCACGAACGGGCAGCACCTCCGTACTCGGTCACACGTTCGGTTGTTGATGAAGACGACGTCCACCTCCCCGTTCCAGCGGGCAGCGGAAGTAGTAGCTCCTCTTGAATCCGACAGCACGACGGCGTGGTGTCGGTGGTGGTGGAGAAGTCCGGCGGAGCTTCGCTAAGCGTGCGGG
>NC_061510.1:120916855-120951594 GCF_022539505.1 Lolium rigidum
TGGAATGTACATATGTTTGAAGATGGTAACCTGGCCAACAAGTACAGCTGCTCTACAACAGTGGTGTCCGCTTCGATGGAAAAGATGAGATGTCTTTGCAACCAACTGCCGAAGGTATTCATGTGTTCACGTGTAATCCATGATTGGGGCTTGCCCGGGTTTATTTCTCGTAAAACATTCTTATGTTTCTCGATGTACGGAGCCACCAAGCTGGAATTGTATAGAACTGTGTAGTGTGCTTGATTGAAAGAAATCTTGTCCCCGCACACCGTTGCTTTCCTTCATAGTGTGCCTTGTCCAGTCAGCCTCCCCTCATACCGAGATTCAGGAACACCAATCGGCTTAAGGTCGTGGATAAAGTCAACACAAAACTCAATGACCTCCTCAGTTCCGTAGCCCTTTGAGATACTTCCTTCCGGCCTAGCTCGGTTATGAACATATTTCTTTAAAACTCCCATGAACCTCTCGAAGGGGAACATATTGTGTAGAAATATAGGCACGAGAATTCTAATCTCTTCAACTAGGTGAACGAGGAGGTGCATCATAATATTGAAGAAGGATGGTGGGAACAACAACTCGAAGCTGACAAGACATTCGACCACATCTTCCTGTAATCCTGACAAAGTTTCTGATCCATTACCTTCCGAGAAATTGCATTGAGGAATGCACATATCTTCACAATGGCTAGTCGAACATTTTCCGGTAGAAGTCCCCTCAATGCAACCGGAAGCAATTGTGTCATAAGCACGTGGCAGTCATGGGACTTTAGGTTCTGGAATTTTTTCTCCTTCATATTTACTATTCCCTTTATATTCGACGAGAAACCGGACGGAACCTTGATACTGAATAGGGCTTCAAAAAAGATCTCCTTCTCTTGTTTGGTAAGAGCGTAGGCTGGCGGGCCCTTCAAACTTCCCCGGATGATTGCCGTTTCATCCTTTATGTTGTTTCCGGTCCTCCCGTGCTTCGGTGTATCTTTTGTCTTCCCATACACGCCCAGGAAGCCTAGAATATTCACACAAAGATTCTTGGTCGGGTGCATCACGTCGATTGCGGAGCGGACTTCCAGGACTTTCCAATATTCTAGCTCCCAAAAAATAGATTTCTTCTTCCACATGGGCGCGTGTCCGTCGGCGTCTTTCGGAACAGGTCGACTGCCCGGACCCTTTCCAAAGATAACATTTAAATCCTTGACCATGTCAAATATATCACCACCATCTGCGGGGACAGGCTTCGGACGGTTGTCTGCCTCGCCATCGAAATGCTTGCCTTTTTTCCTTAAGGGATGCTTGCGCGGAAGGAAACGGCGATTGTACGGGTACACAACTTTTTTGCTTTTTCCCAAATATTTACCTTCAGTCTCATCTAAACAGTGTGTGCATGCGTTGTATCCTTTGTTCGTCTGTCCTGAAATGTTACTAAGAGCAAGCCAATCATTGATGGTTACGAATAGCAACGCTCGTAGGTCAAATTCTTGCTCGGTGTGCTCATCCCACACACGTACACCTGGTTTGGCCCACAACTCCAAAAGTTTATCAACTAATGGCCTTAGGTACACATCAATGTTGCCGGGTTGCTTGGGCCTTGGATAAGCACTGGCATCATAATGAACTTCCGCTTCATGCACAACCAAGGAGGAAGGTTGTAGATACATAAAGTCACGGGCCAGGTGCTGTGACTGCAGCTCTGCTCCCCAAAAGGATTCATGCCATCCGTACTTAGACCAAAGTATAAGTTCCTTGCCTCACCTGCAAAATCCGGGAACTCTCTCCCGATGTTCCTCCACTGCCGACCATCGGCGGGGTGCCTCAACATCGCGTCTTTCTTACGTTCTTCCATGTGCCATCGCAACAACTTGGCATGCTCTTTGTTTCGAACAAACGTTTCAACCGTGGTATTATTGGAGCATACCACATCACCTTCGCAGGAACCCTCTTCTCGGGTGGCTCGCCCTCAACATCACCAGGGTCATCTTTTCTGATCTTATACCGCAATGCACCACATATCGGACATTTATTCAAATTCTCGTACTTCTCACCGCGGTAGAGGATACAGTCATTAATGCATGCATGCATCTTCTTCATATCTAATCCTAGAGGGCAGACAAGCTTCTTTGCTTCATATGTACTGACGGGCAATTCATTATTTCTTGAAAACAGCTTCTTTAATATTATCATCAATTTCTCAAATCCCGAGTCAGTCACACCGACCTCTGCCTTCCATTTCAGCAATTCCAATATGCTACCCAGCTTTCTCTGCCCATCTTCACAACCTGGGTACAACAATTTGTGGTGGTCCTCTAGCATCTTGTCGAACTGCAACCTCTCCTTATCCGTGCCACGGTCTCTTCTTGCATCGAAATGGCCCGACGAAGATCATCATCAACGGGATCATCCGATGCTTGTTCTTCACCTCCTTCTTCTTCATTGTCGTCCATTGCGGTATCATCGCATTCAGAGAACATAGATCGGTATTGGTCATCATTATCTTCTTCTTCATCGCCGTCTTCCATCATAACCCCTTCTTCTCCGTGCTTGGTCCAAACATTATAGCTGGACATGAATCCAAACCGAAGCAGGTGGCTCTTAATGTCTCTTGAGTAAGAGTAATCCTTCTCGTTCTTATATTTTAGACATGGACAACACATAAAACCTTGCTTCGACTTGTTGGCCTTAGCCACAAGCAGGAAAGAATTCACGCCCTCTCTGAAAGCGGGAGCACATCGGTTACCGTACATCCATGGATGACTCATCTGCATCATAAGTACAATTATATATGTATCAGTGCAATCACCTTGCTAAATTATTATTGTATGGACTATGCATATATAGTCGAGAAAATAGTTGCTAACCTTTTAGGATCAAAAAGAGGAGAAATCTTATCAAATAAAATCAAGTGGCATCCCTCTCACAAGCATTCCATCAAACACCTCTTGTGCACATGTAGAAAAAATGAGCTAGCATACACCTCCACCTTCACCACCAAGGAAAAAATGAGGTGGGGGGGGGGGGGGGGGGGGCTGGCTGCGTGTCTATATATATAGGCATGGCCATTTTGTCGCGGGCCGTATTACGACCCGCGACAAAAGGGGTGCCGACCCCTTTTGTCGCGGGTCGTAATACGGCCCGCGACAAAAGGCCGCGACAAAAGCCTCTGCCGGCTTCGGAGCGACGTGGCCACCCATTTGTCGTGGGTGCAGGCGCGCCCGCGACAAATGGCTCCCACGAAAGCCCTATTTTCTACTAGTGCGTGTACTTCGTTCGCCCCTGCCCCGTCTCTTGGACATCCCGACCTACCGTGTCAGAGTCCAACTCTGTCGTTCCTGACCCGTCCCGCGGGGACTCTTCCTTCCGGCACGGAAATAAATCACAACAATGGCGCTGGTTTCTCGTGTAGATCAATCATCCCTCCGTGATCTCCCGAGAGCCAACACGGCAGAGGTACAGGAAGGAGGAAGACCAGGGCCGTCGTCCTGGCCGTTGCGTGAATCGAGTCGAGGGAGAGCTCGATGCCCGCCGCCAGAAACTCAAAGCCGTCACTGCGAGGGATCGACGTATCTATATTTATACCAACACAATTTGCGAAGATGATCGAGATATCCATACCAACATTATCAATGCAATCTTGGCCGGCGAGTGGTGAATCAATCGGGTTTTCCGAGCGGATCCGATCAAGATCAAGTTCGTGGCAACGCACGTCTATCTGGATGAAGTCGAGGGCTATGACGGTGGAGCCGCCGAGGGCTTGGTGATCGCCATTAACCAGGGCTCTACGGAGCGACCATGATCGGTTGGCTGCCCGGAGTGGAGGATTCATCGACATGATGTTGGCGTACTGGCGCTCCAGTAATCCAAACGTCTTAGGAGGGCACTGCTCATGACAATCCACGGTGGAATCGGGTTGATGGTTTGCTGTTGTGTTTTCAGTGTTAAAGAGAGATTACAGATTTGAGGTGATTGAGAGGAGTGATGTGGTAAGGGATCGAGAGAAGCTGGGACAGACGCGATGCACTATCAGGTGATTCACAGAAATTCTTGAAAAAAAAGGTGATTGACAGAGATCGTGCGGTGAGGGACCAGGAGAAACTGGGACAGATGCACAGAGCTTCTGGCCTGGCGTGGTTATATCTGTGTTCATGAGTGACTTCTTTCTTCATTCTGGTTCTCTATCAATTTGTGTGATAGAGCAGACACGCGGTATTGATAGAACATGGGAAGTGAAGATCGATGAGATGGCCCTGTCGTAGTTGCATACCATGTGCATCTAGATAGGATTGGACACTGCACATGACAGGCCTGAGCATGATTTCAAGCTGGGTCAATTAAGGAAGAAGAAATTCAACTGCATGCGCCGGCCTTCTACCGAATACTGACCGAGATCAGTGAGACCGAGATAAGATTGATGAGTGCCACTTCCTAATTCAGTTAATTCTCCAGCCTGACCACTACTTTGTTTTGCTACTGAATTATCATCTAGAAATAGCTTGATTTAATTACCTGGGACGTATATATGTACTTACGTCCAGAAGAGGACATAACATGCATACATGTAAGTGTGGACACGAGCTGGCTCGGCCCAGGCTCGGTGCGAGCTGCACTTTAGCTCGCCCAAATTGAGCTCGGCTCGGTCTGCCTCGTTTGGCCAACGAGTTGGAAAATTAGGCTCGGCCTGAGCTTTGCACTAGATCGGTCTAGCTCGGTGCAGCTCGCGAGCCTGGCCTCCTGAGACACTGACGAGTGGGCTTTTCTTCTTTGGTACCGGTGCAGTGCGGGGCTGCTGTCCGAGGTGACGCCGGTAAGTGCTCAGCGACTAACCTCAGGTGTCAGCTGCGTGAAATAGGACCTCATTCGACACTAGCAACAGCCTGTGTGATTTTCCAAGTTTGCAAGACAAGCTTAGTTAAAAATTCAGTCGAGCTATCCTCTTATTTCTTTTCAGAGTTATATACAGTTTTAGTCCCATAACTTGCATCAAAGGAGCATTTTAGTCCCATAACTTGTAAAACGTGCACCGGTGGTACCACAACTTGCAAGTCGGATTTTCGTCCCAAAGTCGTCCGCTGCCGACACGTGTGAGCCACGGTGGCTTCATGACACGCGCATTGCTGTGAACGTTTTGCCGAAACCCCCCAACTAAATCTTCTTATTCTTTACTGGATATTTAGAAGGGGAAAAAATCCTTTCGTCACTCCTGGCATCCGTGCGACGTCCTGGAAGCTGACCCCGGTCTCGGGCACCTCCTGGAACTTGCTCTTGGAGCGGCCGAAGTCTATGGGCCCGCCGAGCCCGCCCGGGCCGCCGCCCTGGCCGCCCTGCGCGCGGCGGAAGAGGAAGAAGAGCCCCGCGAAGGCGATGAAGGGGAAGAGCAGGTTGCCGACGAAGGCGAGGAACCCGCCGGGCCCCGACGCGGCGTCGCCCTCGGCGACGGAGATGTCGACGCCGTTGGTGGCGAGGATGTCGATGAGGTCCGTCGTTGGGGACCACGACGGAGGCGCGGCGGCCGTCGACGGCGGTGAGCTGCAGCACGCCGCCGTCCTTGGAGAAGCGCACGCGCTCCACCTTGCCCTTCTTGACGGCGCCCAGGAACTCGCTGTAGCGCCACTGGCCGCCGTCGGGGAGGTCGGTGGAGGCGGCCGAGGGCTTGGGCGCGGTGAGGAGGGTGTCAGCGAAGGGGTTCGCCGCGGGCGTCGGCGCCTCGGCCTGGAGCTGCGGGGCGGGCGCCGGTGGCGGGGAGGGGGCGTCGACGGCGAGGGCGGGTAGGGTGGGCGCGGCGGCGAGGGCGAGGACGGAGGGAGTAGGGCTTGGGGAGGGAGGCGGTGATGAGAAGGTGGGAGGAGGAGAGGGAAGGGGGCGCCATGGTTGGTTGCTTGCTGGCTGGCTCGCTGATTCACCAGTGGAGTTGGCCTATTCCAAGCCGTCGTCCTGCTCGACGTGCTCTGGAACGTCCTATTCGTCGCCGTTGCCGCTGCAATACTCGTCGCCTCCGTCACCGAGAGCCCCGCTATTCATCTTCGCTTCTGGCTCACGGCTACGTGCTCTGGTGCCTCCTGCAGGTTCTCTGCATCGTCATCGAGCAGGTTCTCTGCATCGTCATCGAGTACGGACGCCGCCGCCGGGAGGCCCGTTCTTTTGGGGCTGGGGTTAGGCTCTACATCCAGTGAAGGGTTGCAGCGGTGCCGTCGTCGCAGTTCCTTGCAGTGAAGATGCTGTAGCTACGCGATGTTGAATTGTGCAGGTATGAGCTGCTTCCGCTGCAGTAATTTAATACGGATCCAATTACCAATCCATCCGATCTTTTGTCCTTCAATCGAGTTCCTGTAGCTACATGTTACTTGGTCTGCTAGTGCGATTTGAAGTTACCTGCAAAGAGAAATTCTTTTCTACATAGTATTGATTGGTAGCATTGTGGATTAGAAAAAAGGCTGATTATTGCGTGACACCTTGAGAACCTGATAACTAATCAAACGAACCTGTGAAGGGTACAGTAGGATTATTTTTATATAATAGCCCATGGTAGGAAAATTTGATATGAGACTGAGAGGCAATGCCCAGGAGGCCAGTATATATTTGTGAGGCAAATCTTTAACCCATTTAATTACGAACACGGAAAATTGTGCTAGTGGACCATTGTGCTGGATTAAGAATGACATACAGTATGTGTTCGACTAGATCAAGAATGGGAATAATAAGAAGAATAAAGAGAACAAGAAACAAATTCGACATTGTCAAAATATCAACTGCATTTGAAGCAACTAAATTTGTCAAAGGAGCAGCAACTATATGTCTTCATCTGCTGGTGCATTCTGGCTGGACTTGGAGCATTTCTAGGCCTTACAATGACATCTTCTCTCAACCCCTTGAGAAAGTTTGTGTGATCAACAAACAAAACAAGTGTCTTCTCGGACTTGCTCGCATTGATCATGTCTCTAATGTCCGACTGTTTTTCAATTAGGACCAAACCATCTTTTATGTCCTTGCCTGGCAACAACCAATATACATGGAGTCTCCCATCTCTCTCATAGCCCAAGATTCTCAGTATTTCATTAATCCAGGAGATTGACCAAGTGTCAGAAGTGCAATTATCAAAATGTGCATATGATTGATCGACATAGCACAAATTATCTCTTAATCCACAGAAAAACCCATTATGCACTACTTCAACCGTGAACAGACTAGAGTCTTCTCCTGGAAACAAAACTGCACAAGAAATTCACACTATAAGGTAACATTCATTTAACTGAATCGGAAATTCAGATTTTAACTGAAGCACATGTTCATGTTATGTGAGGAGGTCACTCATATTTAAAGATTGTTGCACAAAGAACAATCATTCTTTGTATTAATAGTTACTACAGTTGGCATACCTAATATTTCTGTTTTCAACTTGCACTATCACAGTTCAAAATTGATCATATCCATCCAGCTGCAGATGACACTGACAGTGTTGCGCCTACAATTGAGACTGTTGTTTTCCTATGAACTGAACAATGGTGCATACATTCAACTGAAAAATGGTGCATCAAATTTTTATCTAGTGCCGAAAACTTCATTTTATGTTGAACAGCATAGCACTAGAATCACTATGAAAGTATTGGGGTTGGGTCAGCTTTGGAGTTATTTTGGAGTGAGGCTGCACCAATTTCTCTGACGAGATACTCTATACAATAGGTGTCTACAGCGGCTAACACCATCTCACATTAGTGCGAGAGGAACGCGCGGATCAAGATGGCGGCAGCCACGACAGACGCACCAGGAGCGACAGCAACCACCACGCTGAGTATCGACTGTGCCGGTGCCGGAGCGATGCTGCCCAGGGAAAACAGGGCATCGATCTACGTCCACCACCAGCATGGCCATCATAGGAGAAATAAGACGGGTACAGTAGAAATTGGTCATACCGTATGGCGGCGGATCTTCCTTGTGCTCGCGGTAGCGCATGATCACCGAGATCCACGAAAACGACGACACGAACGACCTTGGCCGTCGCTGCCAACTGCTTCAGTTCTGTCGCCGAGATGTGCGCTCTGTTTGTTGCTAGATAAAAGGTAAGTGAAAAAATGAAGAAATGGCAAACGAGATCTCTTTCCGTAAATTCTTCACTGCATGGCGGAAGGACCATACTTATTATTTCTTAGTCTTCTCATGGACCGAAGTGCAACAATTAAAAATATAGCCAGCGCCTACCTGGCACTATTCGGACTGATTGGATTAGTTTGTTCCGGCTAAGCAAGTTGTGGTACCACCGGTGCACGTTTTACAAGTTGTGGGACTAAAATGCTCCTTTGATCCAACACTAGTAGAAAATCTCTCATCAGTACCGGTTCCAGAGGGGCATTCGTACCGGTTGAGCAACCGGTACAAATTATCCGGCACTAAAGGCCCCCCCCCCCCCTTTCGTACCGGTTGCTTACGAACCGGTATAAAAGGGGCCTCCACGTGGGCCACCAGGAGAGCTCAGGGCCAAGGATCTTTGGTACCGGTTGGTAATACGAACCGGTACCAAAGGTTCCCCCCGCGGCAGGGAATTTGCCCAAATCTCTGCCGCGGCAGAGAATTGGATTTTTAGGGTTTTTGGAGGGGTTTAGGGATATCGGTTTGTTTCATATCGCGTCGATGCACCAGAAACGCGTTTGGGTTTAGGTAGTACATGAAGATCAAGATGATGCATAGCAAGTTGGTGCATATAATATAACACACATGTAATTGCATAAGATCGCAAATTAAGTAGCACTATGCATGAAGATCGATCTTCATGCATAGTGGTACTCTCCGAGGCGTACTCTATATATGTCTATTACATGTAGCATAGTGGTACTCTTCGAGTCAACTATATATGTAACATGTACATCTTCATTCATAGTGGTGCTCTGCGAATGGTGGTATGACGTTCCGAAGGAAAAATCCCGCCAATTCCTCGCCTATTGCTATGAAGCGGTCATCGATTGAGAGCTTGTTCCGCTTTCTTGCCAACTATAAAAGAATAAGATACAAATGAATACATGAAACAACTATTACTGAAACTCAGCACAACTTATGATAAGAAAACAAATTTGTGAAGATTGTTTTTGTACCTCTTTATTTCTTTCATTATTCGTTCTCTCGCTGACAATTCTGCGGATGTACTCGCAAACGAAGAATCCACGAGAGATCGGTCCCTTGTGGTTGTTGCGGGCATTTCTTTACAAGAATATAATTCAATCAAACAATAGTCAAGTATGATAATTAAAAGGTGTGTGGACCTAGGTAGTACTACTTACTTTCGCACGCCATCGCAGCTTCGGTGTCCATTCACGGGACGTATCTTCCTTGATGAAAGTTTGCCATACGCTGCTCGACAAAAGAAAATGCATAAAAGAGTCATCAATTAGTTCAAAGCAGGAAATTAACGAAACAAACCGATAAGAATTAAAATTACCTTCGAGCATTAAAAAACAAGACACGTATAGTTCCGATTTTTTGCTTAGTGAGTCAAAGACTTCAACTTCTCCAATTTCCATATTGATGACGAGAAGAATAAAGTGAAACCTACGCACGTTTCAATATGTAGTGTCATATATATAAGTCATTAGTTAAAATTTTGACATACGGTGAGCAAAATATAATGTGTTATAAGACGAGTAAGACTCACTCGAAGTTGTAAGGCCAAATTATTAGCTTTTTGTCACGTTGTCGCTTCAAAAACCTTAGCAAAGTCTGCGGTGTATCCTTGTTATAGAGGGGATTCTCTATGGTTTTAACATGCATCGTGTGCGGGTCAATGAACCCAATGTACGTGATATCGTCCCTTTTGCATTCGAGCATCTTCGATCCGCATAATATAGCGCACAAAAGATTATAATCTGCGGACAATGAACGAGCTGAGCTAAAGACTTCTCAAATTAAATAAATAAATCACTTACGGACAATAGCAATCGATGATTGATTTGTCGAGGGCCCGGAGATTGTATAAGCGAAAGAGTTCGGCGAAGTCAACGTTCACACGGTACTCACGGAAGTAGTGCTC
Organism: Lolium rigidum; assembly: GCF_022539505.1. Classification (NCBI taxonomy): domain Eukaryota; kingdom Viridiplantae; phylum Streptophyta; class Magnoliopsida; order Poales; family Poaceae; genus Lolium; species Lolium rigidum. The sequence continues at coordinate 120,926,858 of NC_061510.1, forward strand.
TTCCCTAACTCGCACCATGATAGTCTCGATCCCTTCCTTTGAGGCCTTAAGGTACCACGAATGCAAGTTACGCATACATGTTGGTACCTTCCCGAGATTCTCGACCAAATCTTTCCCTTGAACAAACCGATATGCTCGTTCGGCGAAGGCGTAATCGGTTGCGTCTTGTCGAGAACTTTGAACGGTCTTCCCGTCAAACACCTTGAGAGGGCGACCGATTGAACGGGTTGTTGTCAGAGCTGGTAGACACTTGTGTATCCCTTTTATCTCCACGATACCCGATTGAACGGGTTTTGTCGCCTCGATCATCTTGTCATACGACCTTTCAATAGAACGCGCATAGTCGGATGGCGGCGATGGTACGGGGTCATATAGATTGTCAACGGTACGCACAACTTTCACCGGATCTAGTGTCTTCTCGAAAGGTATCTACGGCACTTTCGGTGCAAACCATTTCTTCAACTCGGCCCGAACGGCCTCCGCGTTTTCCTCCGGAGTTTTTTCCCAAGGTAACTTCTCGGTAGGCGGCGGTTGTTTCTCCTTTCTAGCTTTCTTCCTAGGCGGCGTACCGTTCACGCTAACGGACGCTGTCTTACGTCGCGGAGGATCTCGAGATGGTGGACTCAAGCTGGGGTCCCTCTCAGGTAGGTGTGGACTTGGCTGCTTACCAGGACTGCCACCAGGAGGAGTCGATGGCATTTGTTGCTCATGTGTAGGAGTCGGTGGCCTTTGCAAAAGGACGACGTACTTCTTCGGCCATAGGGCGAAACCGTGCTTGACATCGGCCAGTGTCCTCTCATCTTCACCTCTAGGAATATCAAGCTCCACTATTTCAAAACCCGGAACAACTTCATCCACCCCGACACGAACACGGCCGGGTGGAATGGGCATATGATGGTGCATTGCTCCATCTTCACTTGGGTACACATAGCCGACCGCCACCTTAACGGACGCGGTCCTGAATAACATATGTAGCTCGCAATCTGTCTTCTCCGTGACATAATCCACGGGGTAGCTTCCTCCACATCCGTCAAGATGCGAGGAACCGACACTGCTTCTTCGCCGAGATGGGGCAGCATCGGCTTGTGGATCCTGTAGAAACAGCGGCTGATCGGGTGCCCTCTCGATTTCTCTCAAGAGCCTCCACCCTAGTTAACAATTGCGTTACAATGTCGGCGTCCTTCTTCTTCTTTCGCGAACGGCTTCTATAAGTGTCGGCGCTGTCCGGCCACGCTTCCTTCATGGTGAGACCCGGGCGAGCTCGTACCCGTCCAACATGTTCGGGGTTCCCCGGAGCGAGTGTCGGCTCGTCATTCTCTCGATCGGGAATGTACTCTCCCTTTCGACCTTTTCAATTGCATCTACAAGCTTCGGTACAATTGCCTCAATTTTTTCCTTCCATTTTCCCTTCGCAACGATCAGCCCTGTCTTTGGGTCCAACCCTGCCCCATGAGCGAACAACCAGAACTTGGACCGTTCGGGCCAGTCCCATGTCTGTGGAGTGATTCCATCATCCATCAGTTTATTCTCAAACGCTGTCCACTTCGGAATGGCACTCTTGTAGCCACCTGACCCCAAATGATGCGGAAGTTTCTTCTTTGAAGCATTTTCGTTATTTTTCTTCGATCGGGACACAAAAGTAGACGATTTCTTATACTCCTTAAATGCGGCCCGAGTGATCTTTTATCTTCACTAGATTATCATCGAATACTTGGATCTTCATTCTTATATTTGTCCCATAAATTTTTCTTGAAGCTCTGGAATTGTATGGCCATCTTCTTCAATGTCCATTCCTTGACTTTATTCTTCTGGCCTTCCGTCATGTTTTCCGGTAGGCTGAACTTTGTCAGTAGCGTGTCCCAAAGAAATTTTTTCAGCGTGTCGTTGACATAACTAGCACCACTCTCCGGGTTCTTCGGCTTATGCCACTCTTGAATGCTGATCGGTACATGGTCCCTAACAATAACTCCGGCTTGACTTGTAAATTTGCGGCAAAACTCCTTGGGATGCACTGGTTCACCATTATCCTTGAATGCCGTGAGGGCTAACCTGCCCTCGCCCTTTAGCACCCGTGTCGGGCCTCGTTTTGTTCTAACAGACTTGCTCGATGATCCAGAAGGCTAAAACAAAAAATTATTCGTTAATAAGTGCAATACAAATAAATGAATGCATCTAGGGATGAACACAGACTAATTGATACATAGATATACACCTCGCCGGAGTTTGTGATGGACACTTCATTGTCTTTTCTAACTTGTTCGGACTCAAGTCCCTCGCCAAAATCATTCGAGAAAGTCTTGGTACTCGTTGTCATCTCCATCGTCGGGTTCCGGACCACGGGCACTCTCATAGATCAATTTCCGCACCGCTTCTTCCCCCTCCTCATCTCGGACGAAGGTGCCGTCCTCCATACCTCAATGTCACTACAAAATTAAGAAAGCAATTGTATTTCATTCATCATGTAATGATCATATAACAGATTGCTAGATGGATAACAATTGACTCGATGTCGCGGCGCCACGGTCACAGACTCGGCGTTCCCCTCCTCCTCTCGCTCTTCTCGACCCTAACACTACTCGGCATTCCCCCTCCTCCTCTCGCTCTTCTCGACCCTAACACTACTCGGCGGCGCGCCCCTCTCGCTCTTCTCGACCCTAACCCTATCGTCATGCAGCTTTTAAAATTCTACCGAAACCAGTTTAAAGCGCACCTGCACATAATGAAACAATGTACTGTAATACCCTTTTAAACATGAAGAAACCAAATGAAATATAATCCTGGAACTTGTTGGTGGGTGCAACCGGTACTAAAGCTGTCGGCAGGATAATGACGCCCTGCTCGATGAGATAAAGTATGTAGCGCACGACGCCCTGTCGGTGGGATAAGGACGCGTGGGTAACCTTTAGTACCGGTTGGTGGGTGCAACCGGTACTAAAGCTGTCGGCGAGATAAGGACGCCCTGCTCGATGAGCTAAAGTATGTAGCGCACGACGCCCCGTCGGTGGGATAAGGACGCGTGGGTAACCTTTAGTACCGGTTGGTGGGTGCAACCGGTACTAAAGCTGTCGGCGGGATAAGGACGCCCTGCTCGATGAGATAAAGTATGTAGCGCACGACGCCCGTCGGTGGGATAAGGACGCGTGGGTAACCTTTAGTACCGGTTGGTGGGTGCAACCGGTACTAAAGCTGTCTGCGGGATAAGGACGCTCTGCTCGATGAGCTAAAGTATGTAGCGCATGACGCCCTGTCGGTGGGATAAGGACGCGTGGGTAACCTTTAGTACCGGTTGGTGGGTGCAACCGGTACTAAAGCTGTCTGCGGGATAAGGACGCTCTGCTCGATGAGCTAAAGTATGTAGCGCATGACGCCCTGTCGGAGGAAGAAGAAGACAAAGTAGAAGCGGCGCCGTGCCTATAAAAGGAGCATCTATACACCATGGGAAGCAGCTCAACAAGCCAACATGGATGGAGAGTTTCATCACCATGGATGGAGGAAAGGGTTGGGAAATCTCCCGTGGCGGAACTTGTCGAAGATGCCCTTGGTGCACACGCCCTATGGCATCTTCGGAAGTTCCGCCTCGGAAAAATTTCCCTGCAAGCCCGTGGAAGACTCCATCGATCTCCTCTAACAATGTTGGGGAAAGGGTTGGGAAATCTCCCGTGGCGGAACTTGTCGAAGATGCCCTTGGTGCACACGCCCTATGGCATCTTCGGAAGTTCCGCCTCGGAATTTTTTCCTGCAAGCCCGTGGAAGACTCCATCTCCTCTAACAATGTTGGGGAAAGGGTTGGGAAATCTCCCGTGGCGGAACTTCTCGAATATGCCCTTGGTGCACATGCCCTATATATGGCATATTCGGAAGTTCCGCCTCGGAAAAATTTCCCTGCAAGCCCGTGAAAGCTACTTAACTAGTAAAACAAGCCAACCATCTCCATTGTTAATATCTTACATACGAGTAACATCATTACACAAAAGTGATTTCCATATTGAGAGACACAAGTTATGATCCCTATATGTAGCTAGCTAGTCTTCGAGTTTTCTTCGCTCTGTTTCCCTTTCTTCTTACTTGCGACGCAACCATGGACAATCTTCATTGTTTAAGATGATGCTTGGGTCAATTTTTACCTTGAAGGGTGGAATATCGTCAAACTTATTATAATCTTCGACATGTCTGTCTTGTCCTCTACTCCCACGATGTTTCTTTTTCTGAAAGAACTATGTGCCGCTTTGGCTCATCGTATGATGTGTCCTCTTGCCTTTCTTTTCTTTTTTTCGGTTTGCTAGACATATCCTTCACATAAAAAACCCGAGCCACTTCACCGGCTAGGACGAATGGTTCGGTGTCGTACCCTAGATTCTTGAAATCCACTCGTAGTCATTCCGTCTTGCGGGTCTACCTGTACCCCGTCTTTCAGGTTGAACCATTTGCACCGGAACAAAGGGACCTTGAAATTAGGTCCATAGTCAAGTTCCCATATCTCCTCTATGTACCCATAACATGTGACCTTGTTCCCATTGCCATCTTCTGCATCAAAGCGGACACCACTGTTTTGGTTGGTGCTCTTTTTGTCTTGGGCGAAAGTGTACAATGTGTTCCCATTAATCTCGTACCCTTGAAAAGTCGATATAGTAGAAGATGGTTGCTTGGCCAACAAGTACAGCTGCTCGTCATCGGTGACATTCATGAGACGTGTTTGCAACCAACCGCCGAAAGTCTTCATGTGTTCTCCATCAATCCAATCTTCACGTTGCTCCGGGTATTTAGAGCGTAAGATATCCTTGTGTTCCTCTTTGTACGGAGCCACCAAGATGGAATTATGTAGAACTGTGTAGTGTGCTTGAGTGAAAGAATATCCGTCCATACACGTTGCTGATTTCTTTCCTAGCGTGCCTTTTCCACGCGATCTCCCCTCATAGCGCGATTCAGGAACATCGATCGGCTTAAGGTCGGGAATAAAGTCAACACAAAACTCAATGACCTCCTCTGTTCCATAGCCCTTGGAGATGCTTCCTTCTGGCCTAGCACGGTTATGAACGTACTTCTTTAAGACTCCCATGAATCTCTCAAAGGGGAACATGTGGTGTAGAAATACGGGACCGAGAACGCCAATCTCTTCGACCGGGTGAACTAGGAGATGTGTCATAATATTGAAGAAGGATGGTGGGAACACCAACTCGAAGCCGACTAGACATTGGACCACATCCTTCACGTAAATTTTGTAGAGTAAGTGGATTGATCACCTTCGAGAAATTGCATTGAGGAACGCACATAGCTTCACAATGGGTACTCGAACATTTTCCGGCAGAAGCCCCCTCAATGCAACCGGAAGTAATTGTGCCATAATCACGTGGCGGTCATGAGACTTTAGGTTTTGAAACTTTTTCTCCGACATGTTTATTATTCCCTTTATATTCGACGAGAAGCCGGACGGGACCTTGATGCTACTCGGGACTTCAAAAAAGATCTCCTTCTCCTCTTTGGTAAGAGCGTAGGCTGGCGGGACCTTGATACTTCTCTGGATTCGGGTTGTTTCCTTCGTGGATACTTTGCTGGTCCTGCCGTGCATCCGGTGTATCTTTTGTCTTCCCATACACGCCCAAGAAGTTTAGCGAGGTTCACGCAAAGATTTTTCGTCACGTGCATCACGTCGATTGCGAGTGAACCTTTAAGAATTTCCAGTAGGGTAGCTCCCAAAATATCGACTTCTTCTTCCACATGGGTACGTGTCCGTCAACATCATGCGGAACAGATTGTCCGCCGGGACCCTTTCCAAAGATCACTTTTAAATCCTTGACCATATCATATATAACTTCCCCGAGTAGGGCGGGTAGGCTTCGTTCGGTTATCCGCCTCACCTCCGAAATGCTTTCCTCTCTTTCTTACGTGATGTTGTTTTGGAAGAAATCGACGATGCCCCGGTACACATTCTTGTTTCCCAAATAATTACTTGTCGGTCTCACCTAAACGGTGTGTGCATGCATTGTATCCCTTGTTTGATCGCACTGAAATGTTACCAAGAGCAGAGCCAATCATTGATGGTTACAAATAACAACGCTCGTAGGTTAAATTCCTTTTGTTCGTGCTCATCCCACACAGGTACACCTTCGTCACGCCACAACTCTAAAAGTTCTTCAACCAATGGCCTCGGGTACACATCAATGTCGTTGCCGGGTTGCTTCGGGCCCTGGATGAGCACCGGCATCATAATGAACTTCCGCTTCATGCACAACCAAGGAGGAAGGTTATAGATACATAGAGTCACCGGCCAGGTGCTATGGTCGGAGCTACTGCTCCCTGAAAGGATTAAAGCCATCCGTACTTAGACCAAATCTTAAGTTCCTTGCGTCATCTGAAAATGACTTGAACTCTCTGTCGATTTTTCTCCACCGCGACCCGTCAGCGGGGTGTCTCAGCATCACATCTTTCTTACGGTCCTCTTTGTGCCATCGTAACAACTTGGCATGCTCTTTGTTCTGGAACAAACGTTTCAACCGTGATATTATAGGAGCATACCACATCACCTTCGCGGGAACCCTCTTCACGGGGGTGGACTCACCCTCAACATCGCCGGGGTCATCTCGCCTCGATCTTATACATCAATGCACTACATACCGGGCATGCATTCAAATTCTCGTACTCCCCGCGGTAGAGGATGCGGTCATTGATGCATGCATGTATCTTCTGCACCTCTAATCCTAGAGGGCCAGACAACCTTCTTTGCTTCGTACGTGCTAGAGGGCAACACGTTCTCCCCTGGAAGCATCTTCTTTATTATTTTCAGCAACTTTTCAAATCCCTTGTCAGAAGTACCATTCTCTGCCTTCCACTGCAGCAATTCCAGCGTGGTACCCAGCTTTTTCTAACCATTTTCGCAATTTGGGTACAACAGTTTGTTGTGATCCTCTAACATTTTCTCCAACTTCAACCTCTCCTTTTCATTTCCGCAGTTCATCTTCGCATCAAGAATGGCCCGACCCAAATCGTCATCCGGGTCATTGATGCGTGTGGTTGACACGTCCGTTGGGAACCCCAAGAGGAACGTGTGATGCGCACAGCGGCAAGTTTCCCTCAGTAAGAAACCAAGGTTTAATCGAACCAGTAGGAGTCAAGAAGCACGTTGAAGGTTGATGGCGGCGGGATGTAGTGCGGCGCAACACCAGAGATTCCGGCGCCAACGTGGAACCTGCACAACACAACCAAAGTACTTTGCCCCAACGAAACGAGTGAGGTTGTCAATCTCACCGGCTTGCTTGTAACAAAGGATTAACCGTATTGTGTGGAAGATGATTGTTTGCGAGAAAACGAGTAGAACAAGTATTGCGAGTAGATTGTATTTCGGTATAGAGAATTGGACCGGGGTCCACGGTTCACTAGAGGTGTCTCTCCCATAAGATAAACAGCATGTTGGGTGAACAAATTACGGTTGGGCAATTGACAAATAAAGAGGGCATGACCATGCACATACATATTATGATGAGTATAGGGAGATTTAATTGGGCATTACGACAAAGTACATAGACCGCCATCCGAGCATGCATCTATGCCTAAAAAGTCCACCTTCGAGGTTATCATCCGAACCCCCTCCGGTATTAAGTTGCTAACAACGAGACAATTGCATTAAGTATTGCGCGTAATGTAACTAGTAACTACATCTTTGAACATAGCACTAATGTTTTATCCCTAGTGGCAACGAGCACATCCACAACCTTAGAACTTTACGTCACTTGTCCCGAGATATCAATGGAGGCATGAACCCACTATCGAGCATAAATACTCCCTCTTGGAGTTACAAGCATCTACTTGGCCGGAGCATCTACTAGTAACGGAGAGCATGCAAGATCATAAACAACACATAGACATAACTTTGATAATCAACATAACAAGTATTCTCTATTCATCGGATCCCAACAAACGCAACATATAGAATTACCGATAGATGCTCTTGATCATGTTAGGCAGCTCACAAGATCCGACAATGAAGCACAATGGGGAGAAGACAACCATCTAGCTACTGCTATGGACCCATAGTCCGGGGGTAGACTACTCACACATCACTCCGGAGGCGACCATGGCGGCGTAGAGTCCTCCGGGAGATGAATCCCCTCTCCGGCGAGGGTGCCGGAGGCGATCTCTGGATCCCCCGAGATGGGATCGGCGGCGGCGGCGTCTGCGGAAGGTTTTCCGTATCGTGGCTCTCGGTGCGGGGGTTTCGCGACGGAGGCTTTAAGTAGGCGGAAGGGCAGGTCGGGAGGCGGCACGAGGGCCCCACACCACCGGGCCGCGCGGCCAGGGGGGGGCCGCGCCGCCCTAGGGCCTGGCCCCCTCGTGGCCCCACTTCGTCTCCTCTTCGGACTTCGGAAGCTTCGTGGCAAAATAGGCCCACGGGCGTTGATTTCGTCCAATTCCGAGAATATTTCGTTACTAGGATTTACGAAACCAAAAACAGCAGAAAACGACAAGCGGCACTTCGGCATCTTGTTAATAGGTTAGTTCCAGAAAATGCACGAATATGACATAAAGTGTGCATAAAACATGTAGATAACATCAATAATGTGGCATGGAATATAAGAAATTATCGATACGTCGGAGACGTATCAGCATCCCCAAGCTTAGTTCTCGCTCGTCCCGAGCGAGGTAAAACGATAACACGGATAATTTACGGTGTGACATGCCATCATAACCTTGATCATACTATTTGTAAAGCATATGTAGTGAATGCAGCGATCAAAACAATGTATATGACATGAGTAAACAAGTGAATCATAAAGCAAAGACTTTTCATGAATAGCACTTCAAGACAAGCATCAATAAGTCTTGCATAAGAATTAACTCATAAAGCAATAATTCAAAGTAAAAGCATTGAAGCAACACAAAGGAAGATTAAGTTTCAGCGGTTGCTTTCAACTTGTAACATGTATATCTCATGGATATTTTCAACATAGAGTAATATAATAAGTGCAATATGCAAATATGTAGGAATCAATGCACAGTTCACACAAGTGTTTGCTTCTTGAGGTGGAGAGAAATAGGTGAACTGACTCAACATTGAAAGTAAAAGAATGGTCCTCCATAGAGGAAAAGCATCGATTGCTATATTTATGCTAGAGCTTTGATTTTGAAAACATGAAACAATTTTGTCAACGGTAGTAATAAAGCATATGTATCATGTAAATTATATCTTATAAGTTGCAAGCCTCATGCATAGTGTACTAATAGTGCCCGCACCTTGTCCTAATTAGCTTGGACTACGGGATCATCGCAATGCACATGTTTTAACCAAGTGTCACAAAGGGGTACCTCTATGCCGCCTGTACAAAGGTCTAAGGAGAAAGCTCGCATTGGATTTCTCGCTATTGATTATTCTCAACTTAGACATCCATACCGGGACAACATAGACAACTGATAATTGACTCCTCTTTTATGCATAAGCATGTAACAACAATTAATAATTTTCTCATATGAGATTGAGGATATTTGTCCAAAGCTGAAACTTCCACCATGGATCATGGCTTTAGTTAGCGGCCCAATGTTCTTCTCTAACAATATGCATGCTTAACCATAAGGTGGTAGATCTCTCTTACTTCAGACAAGACGAACATGCATAGCAACTCACATGAAATTCAACAAAGAATAGTTGATGGCGTCCCCAGTGAACATGGTTATCGCACAACAAGCAACTTAATAAGAGATAAAGTGCATAATTGCATATTCAATACCACAATAGTTTTTAAGCTATTTGTCCCATGAGCTATATATTGCAAAGGTGAATGATGGAATTTTAAAGGTAGCACTCAAGCAATTTACTTTGGAATGGCGGAAAATACCATGTAGTAGGTAGGTATGGTGGACACAAATGGCATAGTGGTTGGCTCAAGTATTTTGGATGCATGAGAAGTATTCCCTCTCGATACAAGGTTTAGGCTAGCAAGGCTTATTTGAAACAAACACAAGGATGAACCGGTGCAGCAAAACTCACATAAAAGACATATTGTAAACATTATAAGACTCTACACCGTCTTCCTTGTTGTTCAAACTCAATACTAGAAATTATCTAGACCTTAGAGAAACCAAATATGCAAACCAAATTTTAGCATGCTCTATGTATTTCTTCATTAATGGGTGCAAAGCATATGATGCAAGAGCTTAAACATGAGCACAACAATTGCCAAGTATCACATTACCCAAGACATTAATAGCAATTACTACATGTATCATTTTCCAATTCCAACCATATAACAACTTAACGAAGAAGAAACTTCGCCATGAATACTATGAGTAGAGCCTAAGGACATACTTGTCCATATGCTACAGCGGAGTGTGTCTCTCTCCCATAAAGTGAATGCTAGGATCCATTTTATTCAAACAAAACAAAAAAAAAACAAAAACAAACCGACGCTCCAAGCAAAGCACATAAGATGTGATGGAATAAAAATATAGTTTCAGGGGAGGAACCTGATAATGTTGTCGATGAAGAAGGGGATGCCTTGGGCATCCCCAAGCTTAGACGCTTGAGTCTTCTTGATATATGCAGGGGTGAACCACCGGGGCATCCCCAAGCTTAGAGCTTTCAATCTCCTTGATCATGTTGCATCATACTCCTCTCTTGATCCTTGAAAACTTCCTCCACACCAAACTTAGAACAACTCATTAGAGGGTTAGTGACAATAAAAATTAACATGTTCAGAGGTGACACAATCATTCTTAACACTTCTGGACATTGCATAAAGCTACTAGACATTAATGGATCAAACAAATTCATCCAACATAGCAAAAGAGGCAATGCGAAATAAAAGGCAGAATCTGTCAAAACAGAACAGTTCGTATTGACGAATTTTATTAGGCCACCAGACTTGCTCAAATGAAAATGCTCAAATTGAATGAAAGTTGCGTACATATCTGAGGATCATGCACTTAAATTGGCTTAATTTTCTGAGCTACCTACAGGGAGGTAGACCCAGATTCGTGACAGCAAAGAAATCTGGAACTGCGCAGTAATCCAAATCTAGTATGAACTTTTCTATCAACGACTTTACTTGGCACAACAAAACACTAAACTAAGATAAGGAGAGGTTGCTACAGTAGTAAACAACTTCCAAGACACAAAATAAAAACAAAGTACTGTAGGTAAAAACATGGGTTGTCTCCCATAAGCGCTTTTCTTTAACGCCTTTCAGCTAGGCGCAGAAAGTGTGTATCAAATATTATCAAGAGGTGGTGCATTCTCAGCGGGGTGTGGAGTTTTCTCAACCAGGCATAGTATATTAGATACATAAGTTTTAGCATCTCCCTTTTCATTAGTCTTAGGCGTGCTACTCTTATCAAACAAATTTTCAGGAACAAGCCAAGCATAGTTATTTTCTAGTGCATCATTCATAGCTAAGAGTTTACATGGTATTGGTGCTTTGATCTCCCCTCCATCATTAATATTATTAGTGTACTTTATTCTATCCATATCCATCTTTTCAAGGAGACTAACAAAATTGGTGTAAGAACCAAGCATATTAAATTTAGCAAAGACCTTTCTAGCCTCTCTCGCTATACCACCAAATTCTCTAAGAAGGGTTTCTAAAACAAAATCTTTCTTTTCCCCTTCTTCCATATCACCAAGTGTGAGAAACATGTGTTGGATTATAGGATTGAGATTAACAAATTTAGTTTCCAACATGCGAACTAAAGCAGCAGCAGCAATTTCATAGGTAGGGGCAAGGTCTACCAAGTGTCTATCCTCAAAATCGTCAACGGTACTGACATGGTTGAAAAATTCCTCTATATTATTTCTCCCAATTATAGACCCACGTCCTACCGGTATATCTTTCGTGGTAAAATTAAAAGGGAACATGATGAATCAAGTAAGGTAAATGCAAGTAACTAATTTTTTTGTGTTTTTTAATGTAGAGTGCAAGACAGTAAATAAAGCAAACTAGATAAAGTAAATGCAAGTAACTAATTTTTTTGTGTTTTTGATATAGCAAACAAGATAGCAAATAAAGTAAAACTAGCAACTAATTTTTTGTATTTTGATTTAGTGCAGCAAACAAAGTAGTAAATAAAACTAAGCAAGACAAAAACAAAGTAAAGAGATTGAGAAGTGGAGACTCCCCTTGCAGCGTGTCTTGATCTCCCCGGCAACGGCGCTAGAAATTTGCTTGATGCGTGTGGTTGACACGTCCGTTGGGAACCCCAAGAGGAAGGTGTGATGCGCACGGCGGCAAGTTTCCCTCGATAAGAAACCAAGGTTTAATCGAACCAGTAGGAGTCAAGAAGCACGTTGAAGGTTGATGGCGGCGGGATGTAGTGCGGCGCAACACCGGAGATTCCGGCGCCAACGTGGAACCTGCACAACACAACCAAAGTACTTTGCCCCAACGAAACGAGTGAGGTTGTCAATCTCACCGGCTTGCTGTAACAAAGGATTAACCGTATTGTGTGAAAGATGATTGTTTGCGAGAAAACGGTAGAACAAGTATTGCGGTAGATTGTATTTCGGTATAGAGAATTGGACCGGGGTCCACAGTTCACTAGAGGTGTCTCTCCCATAAGATAAACAACATGTTGGGTGAACAAATTACAGTTGGGCAATTGACAAATAAAGAGGGCATGACCATGCACGTACATATTATGATGAGTATAGTGAGATTTAATTGGGCATTACGATAAAGTACATAGACCGCCATCCAGCATGCATCTATGCCTAAAAAGTCCACCTTCAGGTTATCATCCGAACCCCCTCCAGTATTAAGTTGCTAACAACGGACAATTGCATTAAGTATTGCGCGTAATGTAACTAGTAACTACATCCTTGAACATAGCACTAATGTTTTATCCCTAGTGGCAACAGCACATCCACAACCTTAGAACTTTCCGTCACATCGTCCCGAGATATCAATGGAGGCATGAACCCACTATCGAGCATAAATACTCCCTCTTGGAGTTACAAGCATCTACTTGGCCAGAGCATCTACTAGTAACGGAGAGCATGCAAGATCATAAACAACACATAGACATAATTTTGATAATCAACATAACAAGTATTCTCTATTCATCGGATCCCAACAAACGCAACATATAGAATTACAGATAGATGATCTTGATCATGTTAGGCAGCTCACAAGATCCGACAATGAAGCACAATGGGGAGAAGACAACCATCTAGCTACTGCTATGGACCCATAGTCCGGGGGTAGACTACTCACACATCACTCCGGAGGCGACCATGGCGGCGTAGAGTCCTCCGGGAGATGAATCCCCTCTCCGGCGAGGGTGCCGGAGGCGATCTCCTGGATCCCCGAGATGGGATCGGCGGCGGCGTCTCCGGAAGGTTTTCCGTATCGTGGCTCTCGGTGCTGGGGGTTTCGCGACGGAGGCTTTAAGTAGGCGGAAGGGCAGGTCGGGAGGCGGCACGAGGGCCCCACACCACGGGGCCGCGCGGCCAAGGGGGGCCGCGCCGCCCTAGGGTGTGGCCCCTCGTGGCCCCACTTCGTCTCCTCTTCGGACTTCCGGAAGCTTCGTGGCAAAATAGGCCCACGGGCGTTGATTTCGTCCAATTCCGAGAATATTTCGTTACTAGGATTTCTGAAACCAAAAACAACGAGAAAACGACAAGCGGCACTTCGGCATCTTGTTAATAGGTTAGTTCCGAGAAAATGCATGAATATGACATAAAGTGTGCATAAAACATGTAGATAACATCAATAATGTGGCATGGAACATAAGAAATTATCGATACGTCGGAGACGTATCAGTCATCAAAAATCGGCTCATCGAAAATGTGCTCTTCTTCAGCTTCGTCTTCCCCATTCTACTACCACCGTCTTCAGTGAATAAGGGATAGTTGTCACTATCCTCTTCTTCTTCGTTGTCTTCCAATATAACCCCTTTTTCTCCGTGCTTGGTCCAACAATTATAGCTGGGCATGAAACCGTTCTCCAGCAGGTGGACGTGAAGGGTCTTCGAGGTAGAGTAATCCTTCATATTCTTACAGGAACTACATGGACAATACATGAAACCATTCGACCGCCTGTTTGCCTCAGCCACGTTGAGAAAATAATGCATGCCATTAATGAACTCGGGATGGCACCGGTCACCGTACATCCATTGTCGACTCATCCGCATTTTATATGTATATCAAAAATCATTAAATACACAACATCATGGATATATGAGTGACCAACTTAATTAATATTCAAGTTCATCACATAAAACTAATTGTTTTTTATAAAAAAGAAGAGGGGCTCACCGAGGTGGTACCGTGCCGGCTAGGGGACGAAGTTGGCGATCGACGGCGGTAAGGACGGGGATGATACTAATTAAAACCTACAAAACATACCATAATTTCAGCTCAAATTGCATATAAAAAAATAAAATCACTAACTTAGGCATTTCATCGAACACCTTGCTTGCACTACAAAAATAGTACGAGTTAAAACTACCAAAGAAATGAGCTAAATTAGGAACGCCAGAAGGAAGGATGATATTGCTAACCCTTGGATAGATGTATGCCGTTAATCTTGTTAAAATGGTGGAGAAAAATGAAGATTATTGGAGTGTGAGAGATGCAAAATATTTGGAAATGTGAGAGGAGGAGAAGGAAATGAGATATGCAGGGGGTCGAGCGCGCGGCTGCGCGCTGATATAGGGCACAGACCCTTTAGTACCGGTTCCTTACACGAACCGGTACTAAAGGTGCAACCCTGGCCCCACCACCGCCTGGAATCTGGGCTCAAACCGTGTTACGAACCGGTATTAAAGGTCCATAACGAACCGGTATTGATATCCCACGCACGGAACCGGTATTAATGCCGCCTTTAGTACCGGTTCGTAAGGGAACCGGTACTAAAGGCTTAGATGGATGAGAGGTTTTCTACTAGTGCAAGTTGTGGGACTAAAACTGTATATAACTCTTCTTTTCATCTAAACACGTTTTGCCAAGGTAAATTCAATTTACTGTGCTAACTAATTATGTGCCCTGCTTATTTAAAACCGGATGGCTCATCAATTCTCTACTCCAGAGTGGGTACTTGGTCCGTAGCGAAACACGGATTTTGTACTAGTCTATACCTAATAATAAAAGTAAAAGAGCTTATTGTTGGTCTTAATATCTTTCAAATACTAATGGAACTGTTCCTTTGGGCACATGTTATCCGCTATATAATTCTTTTTTGATTATGGGCATATTGATTTGGTAGTTACAAGAAATTAATATAATTGTTCTTCAAGTTGGCCTATAAAATTTTTTTTTGTCTCGGTTGTCGTGTCTACCTTTTCGTCCGAAGGATTGCGCAATGAGCCGGATCATTTTGCGCTAAATAGGTATAGATTTAAATTAGTAAGCGGTGCGACGAGAAGTAAAAAATATATATTTGATTTTTTTTTCAATCAGTAGCAACACACGGGTTAACTGATGACGCTTAACAAAAACATATGATCAAATATGCACAAAAAAATGATGGCAATTGTGTTCCAGTTACATAATATTCAGTAAAAATCAATCCGCCGCAATGCGCGGGCATATTTCCTAGTTCATAATAAAAGAATTCAAACAAAAAATGTTGATATTTGAAAAATGTTCAAATTTTTTAAAAATTAAATTTGGAAAAGGCGAGCCTCAAAACCTCCTATTGGGCTGGGCACATTTAACCTGGCGAGCCTAGTTCGACCGTACTTCCAGAGTTGATCACATCGGTATCTGTTTGCTCCAGTACTCTAAAGGTATTTTCTTGAAAAATATTCGAATTTTAAATAAATTTTAAAATTGTTTAACATTTGAAAAAAATGTTCAGATTTTGAGAAGTTCAAATTCGAAAAATGTTCAAACATTAAAATTGTTTAGATAAAAAAATGTTCAAAATTAAAAATACTTTAAAACTGAAAAAAATTCAAATGTGAAAATGTTAAATTTTGGAAATGTTCAACAAATATGAAAACAGTTAAAACTCAAAAAATATTCAGATTAAAATTGTTCAAAATGAAAAATGTTTGAAGTTAAAAATTCTTCAAATTCGAAAAAAATCAAATGTAAAAAAGTTCAAATTCTAAAAAGTTCAAAATTTAAAATTTTCAAAAGTTTGAACAAAACCAGGAACTGGAGTGGAAAAACTAGCCGAACCAAAAACATAACGAAAGAAAAAGGGAAAACCGAAGGGAAACTCATGCCCTCGCTAATGGGTCGGCCCAGCCTACCGCGCTCTTAGCGGAGTGAAGAATAGCTCCGGCTATGAGCGGGGAATAGGTTTCACCTTGCGAGGACCTTTTTGTTTGCCTTTTTTTCAGATCTCCACGGAAATAAGCTAGGGAATTATGTCACGGCCCACCGGTAAATAATTGCGAGGGAAACGCACCATTAGTTCATACTCTCAAGTTGTCATAAAATGGTCATCATCCGCCTTTTATGAGCATGGCGATTTGTCATAAAACCTTTGTGTCGCTTCATACAAGGTGACTCGGGAACCCTAAACCACTTCCGCCAAGACCCCTTTGTTGCCGTTGCCGTAGGCTATCACCGCGGTGGTGGCGGGAGCCCTCGGCTCCAAAGAGGTTGGGGAGCTCACTGTGGAGGCGGATGCTGCACATCACAAAGATCGAGCAGCGCAACTCGACACCGAACGAGAGGCTCCACTGACGCTAGCTAAGCTAGTGGTCAGGAAGATCTCCAGCGGCGCGACGTAGGGCCATCTGCGTAGTGCTGGACGGCATGGTCGTGTGGGCTCTCTTGGTCCATAGAGGTGGGGAGGGACCAGTCCTGAGCAGGCGGAGGCGTGCACGGTGGTGGGCGCACGACTATGAGGAACATGCGAGGCAAATGCGGTCATATAGTGGTGAGGCGGCGGCAGCAACGAAACTGGCGAGCGTGAGGGAGGTGGCTACGTGGGCTTGATCTAGGCTTCGTGGGACGTGGCTATAGCCCTTCTAATTAATGTGTGGCGCTGGTTCCTGGATGACACAAAGGTTGCCACATCCTGCCATGATTGTCATTTGACGCCCGTCTATATATGATCTTCATTCCCGACGGAGACCAATTCCAACGAGATGTACACAGCTCATCTCCCCGCCCACGATCCCTTCCCGCAAGGAAGGAGGGAGCAAATGTTAAGCATTGCCCTCATGAAATGTGGTGCTTCTAAATAAAAAAGGTAGTATGCCTACCTATAGGGCTATAAAGAAAGCACTTGTGAGAGGCAACCTAGTTATTTTATTTTTGATTCCGTTTTGAGTTTTTTTTTACTATTATATTGCAGTCCGTATGTCATTAAAAATGTTTTTATGTCAAACATCAGGACCATCTAGACCATCTAATCCTACTAAACACATCCCGCTTGATATCTAACCTTCCGTAAGATCCACCCTTCTCAAAATCTCTTAAGCATCTATCACTTCCTAAAATAACATTAGGAGCATTACATCACGGGATCGCCACATTCAGCAATGATTTTGGTACAAGGAAAGTTATCAGGACGGTATCACCGGAAACTTCAGAACATGTAAAGCAATCAGGTTAGGAGCACACAGACTTGCCACCAGTGCCCACCTCGCACAGGCGCATCTCTCTCTTGTTCTCTCGCGCCTCTCTTATTTTGCGCCCAGCACCACCGCCACCGCACCGAGGTCCCAGCCAACGCCACGAAAGTTGTCGCCGCCGCAGAGAGGCTGATTCCCGGCCACCCTTGCCTCGGAACGACACAACATCCTCATGATCTCCAGGGGCCTCCACCGAATGAGATAGCCGCCACTATGCGCTCGCTCCGAACCTGTGTTGCATCCTTTCGAGCGCATCACCGTCTGCCACGAGCTCTATGCCCGCCGTACAGGTTCCTCTATTGCATCCGTGTGAGCGCGTCGTGCTCTTCCATGGTCCTCTTCCCTAACCCCTTTTCATCTTCCTTGAGCCTGATAGGAGGAGTACGCTGCACTGCATGAGGAGATTGATCATAGGTCGTCGTGGAGTTGGACAAGGTCGCTTGCCAGCTCCCAAGCTCGAGGGTCCAGGTCAACGAGCTGGACAAGCAACTTACATGTTTGATATCTTTTTTCATATCTGTTGGACGTTGGTGAGACCAACTACAACTCATTCCCCTTTGTGACACAGATTAGTTGTATTCTGATGTGAGGAATAATGAATGGATGGTGCTATTTTCCTAGGATTTTGCCATCACATCCAAGCAAGAAAACTAAGGTATTATTCAGATCAACTGAAATGATCTTCTATATTTTGAAACTAGATAATACATTTTATACCATCAATAAATGCGCTCAAATAGTAGATGCAGGAGCTATACCGGATCACACTGGTTTAGATCCTTGCCTTCCCTAGGTTGGACTCAAGGTCACCAATTACTGGAGGTGCTTTTGTCTCGGTCTGCTGGCAGAGATGGATAAGCAAGTTAAGGTGATGCCAGACGCTGACTTCTATCTTGGTTTTACCGGAATTCTGTTATGATTCTCTACACCATTACCATACTGGTTTCCTTATATTTTGGTGTACGTGGTACATTTGTACCTCAGATAGAGGATGTATGTGGTGAACTTTCTTGATGGAGATTACTAAATCCGGAGTCACGGTTGTTCGTCGTAAAGAACCAAAGATGCTTCCTCATTCTCTACTACTTATTAGTAAACATTAAAACTCACCTAGCTAGAAGCCTCCACATCGATTTTAAGTTCTACACCGTCCGATTTAATCATTTAACGATCTGGATCTCTAACCACGTTTTTTACTTCGTTAGATCGCGTCAAATGGGCCAGCGTTCGTTGCTGGGCTGCTACTCCACAAAATGTGTTAGGCCGCACCTGATTTATCGGGCCCGAATCGGTTACATGGGCCTAGCGGTCATGCCCTTCTGTAGTTCCCGTCTCACAGGTATCGCTAGCTACGCTAAAAAAAAAGGTATCGCTAGCTCCCCTAAAAAAAAAGGTATAGTCGCTAGCAAAACGAACGACCCTCGTTGTTCTTGTTGCGCCGCCGATGTACCGTCGAGCGCGCCTTTCTTTCTCTGCTCCGCGCCGCCATTTGTCTTCCGCCAGTGCCCGGTCAATATTGATTCACGCCACCAAATAACCAGGGATCCAGTTCTACCATTGTTGTATTGACTGCTGGTTGCCGATTTACCTCCATCATGCGTCGATTAACAAGAGGCCGCCCAAATACTTGGCTTCTTCTCCGGCATCGGTGCCGACACAGTGCTATGGCACACAGGAAACGGAGTGCGCTCGCTCCATGTGGGCCTGGGCTTCTTCGATTTACCTGCAGACCCGACAGACCCAGCCCACGATCCGAGCGACGCCTCCCCTCCTGTTCGTACATGCCGCATAATATGTGCAAACTGAAACTGCCGGCGGCGTCGTAATCATGGTGGTATAAATTATGACCCTCCCTCTCCTGTAATTATGGTGATTTACTTTCTTCTGTCCTTCATATATATTTCTAGGGAGTAAACCATCTTTCTTTGCCTATCGTTCTTCAGCCATTTTCCTTGTTTAGGCTTTCCTGTTTGCTCACCTACCATTCTTCCTCTCTGCAATTGCATGGACACCAACATTATGTAGCCAACTGACTTACGTTGTTTGTTTCAGGGGTTGCTCGTGCTCGTTCTTTTGGGATTTGTATTCAGGAACTGCCCACATGAAGTATCTGACCTTCATTTTCTACCATGGCTGCTGAACAGGTGTGGGGAACCCCGGGGGTCGTAGGCTAGACAAACCCAGATCACCATCTGGCATAAGCCTAACCTAGATCTCTCGGGCCTACAGGGTGAGAATCGGTAACACAACACTGAATCTACAACTCAAAGAGTAATACAAGCTCATAGCTGAGCGAAAAACCAAAGTATTACAAGCAGAGGTCACTGACCTGACAATTCATCAATCAACGGAAGTGAAGTTATGCTATTCTAAATAGCAAGATAGCAAAAGGCCTAAGAGGCCAGGAGCATAACGGCGACGTCCCAACCCATAGATTCCAGGCTGCCACCTGGGAATCCCAAGCTACTCGTCGATGTTGACCTAGAAACCTTCATTTGTTGGAGCGTCTTCGTCTGAAACAAAGCATGCAAAGCTGAGTACAGGGACTCAGCAAGACTTAGTACAACCTGTTAGCAAAGCTGGTATACGAGGCTTTATGTGGAGCTTATTTTGCAGAAAGCCAGTTTTCCTTTGTAAAACAAGAGGGAGCAGAAGCTCGTCTACTCAGATCATTTTAAAAGGGGATAAGAGAGCGGTATCACTAGCTCTACTGATCATCATATTGAATCCACCGAATCTTCATCATCAGCTGAACCTATCAACTAGGAGCACCCCCTCGATACCCTGAGGAGGGATCCTTAACACACATTGATTCCAAGTTTTACGATTAGGTTCATGTTGTCTATGATTACAGAATCCATCACCAAGTCGTCCGTAACCGTGGACACGGCTTTTCGAAAAGATTTACCCTGCAGGGGTGTACAACTTTACCCACACGCGCCGACCGACTCTTAGCGCCGTCATGTACACGCTTCCTTGGCGTGCCGACAGAGGGTGGTCGACCAAAACCTTTCCCTTACTTCGCCTATTACATGAGTCAATCTAACTGGGGAACTCCGTCATCGTAGGTAGCCATTCTCCGAGGCGGTCCCGGTCATTGTGTGCGGGGATCCAGTTCAATGCCTCCAGCATCCTTCACCCTAGCCACGTCCCTGTATGATGCACCTCCGAAAA
Source organism: Lolium rigidum (assembly GCF_022539505.1). Lineage (NCBI taxonomy): Eukaryota > Viridiplantae > Streptophyta > Magnoliopsida > Poales > Poaceae > Lolium > Lolium rigidum. The sequence continues at coordinate 120,947,546 of NC_061510.1, forward strand.
CCTTTTCCACGCCTTCGCCATGCGTAATGCCAAATGGAACTCGCAAACTAATTGACTCATGGGTAAGCTAGGCAAGTTCGGGCCAAGGGGTTCCCATGGGCCCCGTGTGGCTGTACGCTCAGTCTTGGTTCCGAAGGCGAGAACTCAGGTCCTAGTATCGGCGAGAACGAGTCAAATCACCACATCCCCATGTGGCGGCCCATCCAAGCCTTTAAGCATATTTATTATCATCACTGATCTTACCACGTCATCCGGCCATACTAGGTTCATTCGCAGCTCTGATTCATCAACCAGATGGATCAGAATTCGTCAACTAAGCATGGCTAAGCATATTCGATATAACAGCTCTAGCGATGCACACGAGCTCAAACCTAGTTTTGCTGGGAGCAGTGGATCAGAGTATATAGGCTACAAGGATGGTAAATGCAATACACATAGGATAACTATCCCTGCCGATAAAACATATTGGAAACGAATGCAATATGTAGAAACCAAAAGTAAAAGCATTTCGAAATCATAATATGAACCAGGCTAGGGCTTGCCTTTGTCCCTGATAAACCAATATGGATCTTCGATGATCCCATGCTTGACTTATTCTTTGATGGACAAGTATTGAGTTGTTCTTCGATGGATCTTCATCGTCTCGGGCACTTGCTCTATCGATCGCGAAGAAGCAAACACCGGAAAGGTAGAACAACAATCAACACATGACATCGATGCAATGCACATACAAGTATGATGAGATGACATGTTAATTAGTTACTGAAATAACCCTAAGACATCATCAAATTAACTGGGGTTCGACGGGACTAGGGTTAGTAGTTCCGGAGCCCTAAGAGGGGTTGATTTAGTTCTTCTAAAACAACTAGGTTTAAAGTTGGTTAACAATGCATGATTTTGTAACCAAATTGTAGATCTCATTTTTCTGAAAATTTTGATATATTATACATATTTTTATGATTTAAAATGAATAAGTTATGAATTTTACAAGTTTTATTCATTTTAAATCATTTCTGAAAATCTCGGAAATTAATAAAAACCTGACAGACTGGACCCACATGTCATAGTTTTAATCATTTCCTAAATATTTACGAAAACAATAAAATCCTGACAAGTTTACCCACCTGTCAATATATTTCCATTTACAGAAAAATAAAAGAAAACAAAAGAAAAGGGCGGCGGGGCCCACCAGGGTCAACCTGGTGGTCAACAACCGGCGGCTCACCGCCGGTGACCATGCAGAGGCGGCGTTAGCGCGCTCCCCTGCACACGCGGAGAGGCGTGTCGGACGCGGGCGGCTGCGAGGAGCGGGCTGGTGGCGGCGCCGCCAGCTAAAGGTGGCCGGAGCATCGCCGGCGGCGATGCCGAGCGGCGGTCGGGGCAGGTTCGCATGGAGGCGGCGATAGGGGGCGTAATCGAATAGGGCGAGGGCACAGGCGGGTTGAGAAGCTCACAACAGAGCTCGAGGAGGTGACGGCAAGGCCGGAGGGGGTCCGTATCGCCGGCGAGCTTCGACGGAGCGGCGACCGTCTGCGAGGTAGAAGGGCGCGGCGGGGTCGACTGGGGGCTTCCCGAGCCGATTCCTTCGGCTGGAAGGTTCATGGCGGCGAGGCGGAGCTCGAGGGAGGGTCGCCGGAGCCTGGGGATGGCCGGAGACGGCGGGGGAAGGGGTGGCCGGCGAGCTAGGGTTTGGCCTACGCGCGCGGAAGAGAGACAGAGAGTTGGGGATTGGGCGTCCTAGGGTTCACTGGCGGCGGCAGGGCGCTTTATAGCTGCCGGCGGGCGGCGACGTTCATCTCAACGGCGAGGAGGATCGGGCGGCTGCAGCGCTGCCAGGCAGCAGCTTGGAGGCGCGGGGGAAGAAGGAGTTTTTTGCAGAAAACCCCCTGCAACTTCTGTCGGGCTGAGGTGGCTCTGGCTAGGCCGAGCTGGGCCGCTTGCTGGGCTGCGCAAGGAGAGGGGAAAGGAGGAAATTGGGCTGATGGCCCAGGGGAGAGAGAGAGGAGAGTTCTCTCTCCTTTTTTTCAACAAAAACTGTTTTTTTCTTTATTTTGTTTCAAACTTCTTTTGCTATTTGAAATTGTTTTGTATTTTCAAACTTTCTAAACTTTTCAAATATCACATGGACTTCTTAAAAGAGAAGTGCCATGCAGGTTTGGTTTGAACAATTTAAACATAATGAGCATTTGAGTTTGAGAGGTAGATTTGCATAACATTAGGGTTTTCAAAACAATTCATTGATGCAATTTTTCTTAGGAAAATTATGATGCAAATGATGCACAATCAACCCTAATTAGGTTTTATTAAAACAGGGATGTTACAGATCTATCCCCCTTAAAAGAATCTCGTCCCGAGATTCCAAGGTAGGAATAGAGAAAGTAACAAGGACTACACCGGTCTTCAACGATCTTGTCGATACCACGACAATCTTCCTTTTCGAAGAGGTTGATTCACGACGTTCACTACAAGAAAAGTTGCCATGGCCGACGAAGTTGAAGTCGCGCCGTGGTTGCTGGTGTACCATGGCCGACGATTTTTGGTCCCTCCGTGGTGCATGTCAAAACTTTTTTTTCTCGTTTTTGAGGCCACCTAGCCCGACGAAAGCGGCCAAAACGTCGCGTATGGTGGCCCGGGACGTGGTGCATCTCGAAATCTCGGGTTCGCCGGCCGAGTCAACGCAAATCCGCACCGCCGAGGGATGTAGGGCCCGGATGGCAGCCTCTCGGCATTGTTTTTTTCTCGATCGCGCCATCTCGTTCAACGTTCTCCGATCGAGCCGTTTACGATGCGGGATCATGGGTCCCGCATGTCATCCTCTATGAACCAAAATTCTTTCTATTCTTGGATTTTTTTGACCCCCGATTTCCGGCTACTTCCTTTTTCTTTTGATCCCTTGCCGCCTTGGAAACGTTGAGACCGCTGCTGCTAAATGGGACCCGCATGTCATCCTCTATGTGCAATCAACTTTCTTTTCTTGGAGTTTTTTTGGCACCTCATATTTGGTCACTTGACTTTTTCTTTCGATCCCTTCCGCCTCTCAAACGGTGATACCGCTGCGCTAACTCGGGACCCGCATGTCATCCTCTATGTACTATAAAACTTTCTTTTCTTGAATTATTTTTGGCACCTCATATTTGGTCACTTACCTTTTTCTTTCGATCCCCGCCGCCTCTCAAACGGTGATACCGCTGCTGCTAACTCGGGACCCGCATGTCATCCTCTATGTACTATAAAACTTTCTTTTCTTGAATTATTTTTGGCACCTCATATTTGGTCACTTACCTTTTTCTTTCGATCCCTGCCGCCTCTCAAACGGTGATACCGCTGCTGCTAACTCGGGACCCGCATGTCATCCTCTATGTACTATAAAACTTTCTTTTCTTGAATTATTTTTGGCACCTCATATTTGGTCACTTACCTTTTTCTTTCGATCCCCGCCGCCTCTCAAACGGTGATACCGCTGCTGCTAACTCGGGACCCGCATGTCATCCTCTATGTACTATAAAACTTTCTTTTCTTGAATTATTTTTGGCACCTCATATTTGGTCACTTACCTTTTTCTTTCGATCCCCTGCCGCCTCTCAAACGGTGATACCGCTGCTGCTAAATGGGACCCGCATGTCATCCTCTATGTACTATAAAACTTTCTTTTCTTGAATTATTTTTGGCTCCTCATATTTTTTCACTTGCCTTTTTCTTTCGATCCCCTGCCGCCTCTCAAACGGTGATACCGCTGCTGCTAAATGGGACCCGCATGTCATCCTCTATGTACTATAAAACTTTATTTTCTTGAATTATTTTTGGCTCCTGATATTTTTTCACTTGCCTTTTTCTTTCGATCTCATGCCACGTTTGAAACGTTGAGGAACCCCGCGGGCTCATGGGACCCGCATGTCATCCTCTATGTACCATAAAAGTTCATTTTCTTGGTTTTTTTTCACCCTCCGATTTTTGGCAATTTCTTTTTTCTTTTGATCCCATGCCGCCTCTCAAACGGTGATACCGCCGCCGCTAAATGGGACCCGCATGTCATCCTCTATGTACTATAA
>NC_061510.1:120951694-121005119 GCF_022539505.1 Lolium rigidum
GTAGGCTAGACAAACCCAGATCCGCATCCGGCATAAGCCTAACCTAGATCTCTAGGGCCTACGGGGTGAGAATCGATAACACAACGAGTGACTCTACGACTCAAAGAGTAATACAAGCTCATAACCGAGCAAAAGAACCAAAGTATTACAAGCGGAGGTCACTGACCTGACATTTCATCAATCAACGGAAGCAAAGTTATGCTATTCTAAATAGCAAGATAGCAAAACGCCTAAGAGGCCAGGAGCATAACGGCGACGTCCCAGCCCATAGATTCCAGGCTGCCACCTGGGAATCCCAAGCTACTCGTCGATGTCGACCTAGAAACCTTCATTTGTTGGAGCGACTTCGTCTGAAACAAAGCATGCAAAGCTGAGTATAGGGACCCAGCAAGACTTAGTACAACCTTTTAGCAAAGCTGGTATGCGAGGCTTTATGTGGAGCTTATTTTGCAGAAAGCCAGTTTTCCTTTATAAAACAAGAGGGAGCAGAAGCTCGTCTACTTAGATCATTTTAAAAAGGGATAAGAGAGCGATATCTCTATCTCTACTGATCATCATATTGAATCCACCGAATCTTCACCATATGCTGAACCTATCCACTAGGATCACCCCCTCGATACCCTGAGGAGGGATCCTTATCACATATTGATTCCAAGTTTTACGATTAGGTTAAAGTTGTCTATGATCAACACGTCCTTCCCCAAGTCGTCCGTAACCGTGGACACGGCTTTTCGAAAAGATTTAACCCTGCAGGGGTGTACAACTTTACCCACACGCGCCGACCGACTCTTAACGCCACATGGTTAACACACTTCCTTGGTGTGTCGGCAGAGGGTGGTCGACCGAAACCTTTCCCTTGCTTCGCCTATTCCATGAGTCAATCTAACTGGGGAGCTCCGTCATTGTAGGTAGCCATTCTCCGAGGCGGACCCGGTCATTGTGTGCAGGGAATCCAGTTCAATGCCTCCAGCATCCTTCACCCTAGCCACATCCATGTATGATGCACCTTTGAAAACCTTTTCCACGCCTTCGCCATGCAGAATGCCAAATGGGACTTGCAAACTAATTGACTCATGGGTAAGCTAGACAAGTTCGGGCCAAGGGGTTCCCATGGGCCCCGTGTGGCTGTACGCTCAGTCTTGGTTCCGAAGGCGAGAACCTCGAGTCCTAGTATCGGCGAGAACGTGTCAAATCACCACATCCCCATGTGGCGGCCCATCCAAGCCTTTAAACATGTTTATTATCATCACTGATCTTACCACGTCATCCTGCCATACTAGGTTCATTCGCAGCTCTGATTCATCAACCGGATGGATCAGAATTCGTCAACTAAGCATGGCTAAGCATATTCGATAACACGGCTCTAGCGATGCACACATAGCTCAAACCTAGTCTTGCTGGGAGCAGTGGATCAGGGTATTTAGGCTACAAGGATGTAAATGCAACACACATAGGATAACTATACCTGCCGATAAAACATATTGGAAACGAATGCAATATGTAGGAACCAGAAGTAAAAGCATTTCGAAATCATAATATGAACCAGGCTAGGGCTTGCCTTTGTCCCTGATAAACCAATATGGATCTTCGGAGATCCCATGCTTGACTTGTTCGTCGATGGACAATTATTGAGTTTCGTCGTTGTCGATCTTCATCGTCTCGGCACTTTCTCTATCGATCGCGAAGAAGCAAACACCGGAAAGATAGGACAACAATCAACACATGGCATAATGCAATACTCATACAAGGATGATGACATGACATCTTAAAGGTATTGAATTAAGACCTAGAACATGATCATCAATTTAAGTGGGGTTCGACGGGACTAGGGTTAGTAGTTCCGGAGCCTCAGAAAGGGTACAATTAGTTCTTCTAAAACAACTAGGATTCAAAGTTGCTTAACAATGCATTATTTTGCTACCAAAATGTAGATCTCATTTTTCTGAAAATTTTGATATATTATACATATTTTTCTGATTTAAAATGAATTACTTATGAATTTCCAAAGTTTAATTCATTTTAAAACAATTTCTGAAAATTATATAAAAATAATAAAAGTTGGACCCACATGTCATAATTTTATTCTTTTCTAAACATTTATGAAATTATTAAAATTCTGACCAGGGGACCCACATGTCATTATTTTCTATTTACAGAAATTATAGAAATGAATATCAGAAAATACAGAAAATAGGGAAATTGATTAATGACGTCACGCTGACGTCATGCTGATGTCAGCGCGTCCATTGTTCTCTGTGAGCTCGGGCTGAGCTCGAAATTGGCCAATTCGAGGAGCAATCGGAGGCGTGCGGGTGGGGGAAAGAATCGGGCCGACGCGGGCGACCTAAAGGAGGCGGCGCGGCCGGCTATTGGCCGCCGGAGCACGGCCACCGGCGAGAAGCGGCGGCGGCCGGGGCAGGTGCCCGTCGCGGGAGGGGCTAGAGGGCGAGAGGGGGCGAGCCAGGGGCACAGGGCGACGCGGAATCTCCCGGAGTCCATCGGAGGGGTCGGCGACGCGTTGACGGTCAAGCAAGTCGGCGGCCGGCGCAAGCTTAATGGGCGGCTAATCGACGGGGGCGGCCCGTCGGCAGTAGGGTTAGGGTTTTCAAATCATTTCTTTTGTGCATATTTTCAAAGGAAAATAACATGATGCAAATGATGCACAATCAAACCTAATCTAGATTTAGCAAAACAGGGGTGTTACAGATCTATCCCCCTTAAAAGAATCTCGTCCCGAGATTCCAAGGTAGGAATAGAGAAGGTAACAAGAACTACACCGGTCTTCAATGATCTTGTCGTTACCACGACAATCTTCCTTGTTTAAGAGGTTGATCCACGACGCCGTGAAGAAGTGGATCCACCACACCACGAATGAAGCGCTTCATTTTCGTCCTTTGAGGTTGTTGGTCAACAGCACCTAAAGGAAAGAGGGAAAGACACTGGACGGTGGATCTTCACAAAGATCGAGTATCTCATGGTCAACTCATAGAATGAGTGTTGAAAAACAACTCTTGAGTTAACAAACATGAAACACGTCAAGGTAGCAGAGGAGACAGAAGAAGTTTCAAACTTTGGTAGGCAATTGCTCCACGCTTGACAAGATTACGAAGGGACAAGGTAGCGAGGAGTTAAACTTCCTTTGGTACCATATCGAGGCACACTTAGAGAGGGTGACTCGTAGAAGCACATATAATTATCCGACGAGAGCAACTTTGGATTTCAAAATCATAGTCACTCTTCTGGCATGGGTGCACCAAACGATTGAAGCGTACCCAAAAGACTGGGGCCTAGATGACTGACGAATTCACACAACGTGTGAATTGAATAGAACTTCAGGTACAAACCAAAGGAAGGGAAAGAGAACTGGCTACTGAAGTGCCAAGGTTCATGATATAACTTCACGTTACTTGAACGAATAGACAACGGAGATTTGGCATCCTAAGAAAGGATACTTCTCTGAGGCTTTGAACTTCGAATATGACAAGAGGAGTGCCAGTCGGTTAAAGCCTACTCAAAAGTACTGGGGGCACATATGACTGACGAATTCACACAACGTGTGAACTAAAAAGAACTTCAAGTAAAACCCAAAGGAAAGGGAAAAGCATTGTCGAACGACGTAGCAAGGATCACCTGGAAAGTGAAATTTCTCCTAACAGAGTTGTACGTTGTCACAAGGGAAATTGTCTCGAGGGATTGACCGAGAGACATTTAGCAACGCTGCTTTTAATGTTCTCCTTGATGTTCTAGACACCAATTTTAGGCTATTGAAAAGCCTTCAATAAGTCATCAAGTGAAGGTTCGACTTTTGGATTGAAAAGACATCATAAGGGCAACTCCTAGAATAAGTTGCACAAGATCCTTATGGAGAGTGGTTATTCTTGATGATTCAAGAGATTATTACATTAGACCTTCCGACTAATTGTGTTAACCACAACATCAATCTTGCCGGATTTACAAAGAGACCTATGTCAAAAACTCCTTGAGAAACACTAACCATCATTGCCGCTTGAGATTCAGCTTAGGTTAGGTGTAAAGATATTTCAGACTCAGAATGTATGATAGAAAATTTTGCAATAGTTACCACCAAGGTAAAGTTGCTAGATTCTCAAGACAGGGACTACAATGTCAAGCTCCAAAAGATTGAGCTATATTGCGTTATTCATGTGGTTGCGATTGCCAAAAGGCAATTGCGCGCATATGAACGGCTTGCAATGTAAGCACAATTGAGTCATGGCGGGGACATCAAATAAGATTATGAAGTTATTAAACTTCTTCTCATCCTTGAACAAACCAGTCAGTGGCTTAGTGTGCACAGAGGAACATTTCAAGCAAATGGAGGTAACAACCTCCCATCTCAAGAATATTCCACACACACATGACCGACTTGCGACGATTCCCGAGGAAAGAAAAAGGAACTCTACTTAGATCCATGGCAATAACTTTTATCAAATGCACGTGAACCAGAGAAAGTCACTTCCAGCATCCAGAACACATACTTCGTGATAACACAAAGATGGTTCTTAAAAGTTTCCAACATTAGTGCCAATTGTTCAATATAAACCTCTTTAGGCATGGAGAAAAATAAGAATGTCATCGATGGGCTCAACAATAAACTTATGAAGATACTTCCAAAGAGATGGTCTCACATGTTGCACGAACGAGGAAAAAGTATTGGTCAGAACAAAGGACATGAAGGTATATTCAGGTAAAACACCACGAGTACAAAACACCATCAAGATAGTCCTTGGAACTGAGTTTGATTTGATGATAGCCCAAGCTCAAATCAAAGATTGGGGAAGATAGCATATCCATAAAGGAGATACTTCCTGCCTTCAACACAAATAAAACTATACATCCCTTTAAGAATGAACAAGTCTGATAGAGATTTTGTCTTTCAACTCTCCAAGTTGTTGTTGAAGCTCAACCAACTAGTACATGATATCTAGTACGGTTTCTTGGAGAAATAGCGATTCGGAGAACCAACTTACTCACGAACCTGACAACACGGTCATGTGATAACATGGCGATACTTCTAGAAAGACATCCAGAACATCACGTACCACCGATATATCTCTAAGTTCGAGAGGAAAGTTGCTTTATAAGGAAAGTGATATGGTCTTGAGAGTTTCGGCACGAACCTAACTCTTTGACCGAAGAAGGTATGCCTAGATAACATACTAGGGAACACACTTAAACTTGGCATAGTGATCGATTAACCAATTGTGTTAAGGATGACACAACTGACCTTGGATTTCAAAGCAATGAGAATTTCTAAGAATCTCAGATGGTCACATCAATACAAACACCCCAACATTCCCAAGAACGGACAACTCGGAGGAAGGGCGAGTAAAGATATGTAAGAGCATCACTTCATCGATAAGATCACGAGACTTAGCACGACCTATAGATATAAAAGAGGGTGATACTCTGAGGTGGAACAGAACAAAAGCTACATAAGCCTTTTAATCTGCGGAATACAACACTTTGACCAAGTCCTAGAAATGGACGAGGTACTGGAGTTTGTTTCTCCTGACATCTCGGAGTGAAATGTCTTGGAAGACCACAAGAGTAACATGCACTAGAAAAACCAATGCACATTAACTACTTGGCTGCTAACTAGCAGACAAAGGTCGGAAAGTAACTAAGAGGAGGAACATGATCAGAATTAAAAATCATGTGATGTAGATGCACAAGATACCACTCTTGTGAAACTCATGCTGAAAAGGGAGGTATGGTAGAGTCACATACATAGATGTGAGACTCACAAGGAGAAATCTTGTCGTAATCCATTTGGTTCCATGAAAGAACCTCTCCCATAACTAATGGTAGGAAAGATCTTTTGTTGCCGCAATTCAATCACGACTACAACCAAATACTTGAGGGCTAGGTGGATTTGAAATTAGCCATCCTGATGTATGGTTTGACCATGAACAACATGGGTCAACGGAATGGATCTTGGGTTAAAGGTCAGCATCATGTACTGAGGTTCAAAAGAACCCAGCACAATCCGGGACCTTCGGTTCAAGTCCAAGAGTTAAAACATAAAGAAAGGAGTAACTACTATCGGAGTGACACGAGAGGACACTTCGAGGTAGCAATCACAAGGTAACTTTCAAGAAGCCATAGCTAGCTTCAGAAGTAACCAAGCAGAAAGGAAAGGAGGAGTCCAAGGTGAAAGGAGACCTCAAAGCCTAGAATAGAATGATGTGGAACCCACAAAATAGAGAGATCATGATGGAAGGAGATCTCACTGTTGAAACGAAACAAAGAGAGAACAAAGAACACATAAGAGTTTAGAGAACTCAACACTAGGTCAACTGGTTAAGAAACGGCCTGCTCTTCAAGCACCTAAGTTTTGAAAGACCAGAAGAGATGATAAAACTTTTTCAAATCAACACAAGGTAAGGTAACTCTGAATTAGAGCGATACCAGAAGGATTAAAAAAATCCTAATCAGATTTTTGCAAATATTTTTAGCTTTCAAATAGTTTTCACAACACTAGACTCAACATCGACCAGTAGAAAGGGTTTCCTACAGGCAGTCCTGCTCTGATAACAAAACCTGTGGGGAACCCCGGGGATCGTAGGCTAGACAAACCCAGATCACCATCTGGCATAAGCCTAACCTAGATCTCTAGGGCCTACATGGTGAGAATCGGTAACACAACAGTGACTCTACAACTCAAAAAGTAATACAAGCTCATAGCTGAGCGAAAAACCAAAGTATTACAAGCAGAGGTCACTGACCTGACAATTCATCAATCAACGGAAGCGAAGTTATGCTATTATAAATAGCAAGATAGCAAAAGGCCTAAGAGGCCAGGAGCATAACGGCGACGTCCCAGCCCATAGATTCCGAGGCTGCCACACGGGAATCCCAAGCTACTCGTCGATGTTGACCTAGAAACCTTCATTTGTTGGAGCGTCTTCGTCTGAAACAAAGCATGCAAAGCTGAGTACAGGGACTCAGCAAGACTTAGTACAACCTGTTAGCAAAGCTGGTATACGAGGCTTTATGTGGAGCTTATTTTGCAGAAAGCCAGTTTTCCTTTGTAAAACAAGAGGGAGCAGAAGCTCGTCTACTCAGATCATTTTAAAAGGGGATAAGAGAGCGGTATCACTAGCTCTACTGATCATCATATTGAATCCACCGAATCTTCATCATCATGCTGAACCTATCCACTAGGAGCACCCCCTCGATACCACGAGGAGGGATCCTTAACACACATTGATTCCAAGTTTTACGATTAGGTTCATGTTGTCTATGATCAACACGAATCCATCACCAAGTCGTCCGTAACCGTGGACACGGCTTTTCGAAAAGATTTACCCTGCGGGGGTGTACAACTTTACCCACACGCGCCGACCGACTCTTAGCGCCATCATGGTTACACGCTTCCTTGGCGTGCCGGCAGAGGGTGGTCGACCAAAACCTTTCCCTTACTTCGCCAATTACATGAGTCAATCTAGCCGGGAACTCCGTCATCGTAGGTAGCCATTCTCCGAGGCGGTCCCGGTCATTGTGTGCGGGGATCCAGTTCAATGCCTCCATCATCCTTCACCCTAGCCACGTCCTCGTATGATGCACCTTTGAAAACCTTTTCCACGCCTTCGCCATGCGGAATGCCAAATGGAACTCGCAAACTAATTGACTCATGGGTAAGCTAGGCAAGTTCGGTCCAAGGGGTTCCCATGGGCCCCGTGTGGCTGTGCGCTCGGTCTTGGTTCCGAAGGCGAGAACCTCAGGTCCTAGTATCGGCGAGAACGAGTCAAATCACCACATCCCCATGTGGCGGCCCATCCAAGCCTTTAAGCATGTTTATTATCATCAACGATCTTACCACGTCATCCTGCCATACTAGGTTCATTCGCAGCTCTGATTCATCAACCAGATGGATCAGAATTCGTCAACTAAGCATGGCTAAGCATATTCGATATAACAGCTCTAGCGATGCACACGAGCTCAAACCTAGTTTTGCTGGGAGTGATGCATGTGGTTGGCACGTCCGTTGGGAACCCCAAGAGGAAGGTGTGATGCGCACAGCGGCAAGTTTCCCTCAGTAAGAAACCAAGGTTTAATCGGACCAGTAGGAGTCAAGAAGCACGTTGAAGGTTGATGGCGGCGAGATGTAGTGCGGCGCAACACCGGGATTCCGGCGCCAACGTGGAACCTGCACAACACAACCAAAGTACTTTGCCCCAACGAAACAGTGAGGTTGTCAATCTCACCGAGCTTGCTGTAACAAAGGATTAACCGTATTGTGTGGAAGATGATTGTTTGCGGAAAACAGTAGAACAAGTATTGCGGTAGATTGTATTTCGAGTAAAGAGAATTGGGCCAGGGGTCCACGGTTCACTAGAGGTGTCTCTCCATAAGACGAACGGCATGTTGGGTGAACAAATTACAGTTGGGCAATTGACAAATAAAGAGAGCATGACCATGCACATACATATCATGATGAGTATAGTGAGATTTAATTGGGCATTACGACAAAGTACATAGACCGCCATCCAATCGCATCTATGCCTAAAAAGTCCACCTTCGAGGTTATCATCCGAACCCCCTCCGGTATTAAGTTGCAAAGCAACGAGACAATTGCATTAAGTATGGTGCGTAATGTAATCAACAACTACATCCTTAGACATAGCATCAATGTTTTATCCCTAGTGGCAACAGCACAACACAACCTTAGAACTTTACGTCACTTGTCCCGAGTGTCAATGCGAGCATGAACCCACTATCGAGCATAAGTACTCCCTCTTGGAGTTACAAGCATCTACTTGGCAGAGCATCTACTAGTAACGGAAAGCATGCAAGATCATAAACAACACGTAGATATAACTTTGATAATCAACATAACAAGTATTCTCTATTCATCGGATCCCAACAAACGCAACATATAGAATTACGGATAGATGATCTTGATCATGTCAGGCAGCTCACAAGATCCGACAATGATAGCACAATGGGAGAAGACAACCATCTAGCTACTGCTATGGACCCATAGTCCGGGGGTAGACTACTCACACATCACACCGGAGGCGACCATGGCGGCGTAGAGTCCTCCGGGAGATGATTCCCCTCTCCGGCGAGGGTGCCGGAGGCGATCTCTGGATCCCCGAGATGGGATCGGCGTTGGCGGCGTCTCTAGAAGGTTTTCCGTATCGTGGCTCTCGGTCCTGGGGGTTTCGTCACGGAGGCTTTAAGTAGGCGGAAGGGTAGGTCAAGAGGCGGCACGGGGGGCCCAAACCATAGGCCGGCGCGGCCAGGGGTGGGGCCGCGCCGCCCTAGGGTTTGGCCACCCCGTGGCCCTCTTCGTTTCATCTTCGGACTTACGGAAGCTTCGTGGAAAAATAGGCCCCTGGGCGTTGATTTCGTCCAATTCCGAGAATATTTCCTTACTAGGATTTCGAAACCAAAAACAGCGAGAAAACATCAAGCGGCACTTCGGCATCTTGTTAATAGGTTAGTTCCAGAAAATGCACGAATATGACATAAAGTGTGCATAAAACATGTAGATAACATCAATAATGTGGCATGGAACATAAGAAATTATCGATACGTCGGAGACGTATCAGGGAGCAGTGGATCAGAGTATATAGGCTACAAGGATGGTAAATGCAATACACATAGGATAACTATCCCTGCCGATAAAACATATTGGAAACGAATGCAATATGTAGAAACCAAAAGTAAAAGCATTTCGAAATCATAATATGAACCAGGCTAGGGCTTGCCTTTGTCCCTGATAAACCAATATGGATCTTCGATGATCCCATGCTTGACTTATTCTTCGATGGACAAGTATTGAGTTGTTCTTCGATGGATCTTCATCGTCTCGGGCACTTGCTCTATCGATCGCGAAGAAGCAAACACCGGAAAGGTAGAACAACAATCAACACATGGCATCGATGCAATGCGCATACAAGTATGATGAGATGACATGTTAATTAGTTACTGAAATAACCCTAAGACATCATCAAATTAACTGGGGTTCGACGGGACTAGGGTTAGTAGTTCCGGAGCCCTAAGAGGGGTTGATTTAGTTCTTCTAAAACAACTAGGTTTAAAGTTGGTTAACAATGCATGATTTTGTAACCAAATTGTAGATCTCATTTTTCTGAAAATGTTGATATATTATACATATTTTTATGATTTAAAATGAATAAGTTATGAATTTTACAAGTTTTATTCATTTTAAATCATTTCTGAAAATCTCGGAAATTAATAAAAACTCGACATGACTGGACCCACATGTCATAGTTTTAATCATTTCCTAAATATTTACGAAAACAATAAAATCCGACAAGTTTACCCACCTGTCAATATATTTCCATTTACAGAAAAATAAAAGAAAACAAAAGAAAAGGGCGGCGGGGCCCACCAGGGTCAACCTGGTGGTCAACAACCGGCGGCTCACCGCCGGTGACCATGCAGAGGCGGCGTTAGCGCGCTCCCCTGCACGTGCGAAGAGGCGCGTCGGACGCGGGCGGCTGCGAGGAGCAGGCTGGTGGCGGCGCCGCCAGCTAAAGGTGGCCGGAGCATCGCCGGCGGCGATGCCGAGCGGCGGCCGGGGCAGGTTCGCGTGGAGGCGGCGATAGGGGGCGTAATCGGACAGGGCGAGGGCACAGGCGGGTTGAGAAGCTCACCGCGGAGCTCGAGGAGGTGACGGCAAGTGATGTCTACGGGTGCTTCTATTCTTGTAGACAGTGTTGGGCCTCCAAGAGCAGAGGTTTGTAGAACATCAGCAAGTTTCCCTTAAGTGGATCACCCAAGGTTTATCGATCTCGGGGAGGAAGAGGTCAAAGATATCCCTCTCATGCAACCCTGCAACCACAAAGCAAGAAGTCTCTTGTGTCCCCAACACACCAAATAGGTGCACTAGTTCGGCGAAGAGATAGTGAAATACGAGGTGGTATGAATAAGTATGAGCAGTAGTAACGAGCGTCGGAAAAGTGCTTGCTGGCGTGTGGTTGATGGTGGTAATATTGCGGACAAGTACAAATACGATAGAACGATGAAACAAGCAGCGATAGCGATATTTAGGAACAAGGCCTAGGGATCATACTTTCACTAGTGGACACTCTCAACATTGATCACATAACTGAATAAATAGATAAATGCTAGACTCTACACCCTCTTGTTGGATGATGAACACCACTAACTGTGTAGGATTACACGAACCCTCAATGCGGGAGTTAACAAGCTCTACAATATTCGATGTTCATATTTAAATAACCTTAGAGTGCATGATAGATCAACATAACCAAACCAAGTACTAACATAGCATGCACACTGTCACCTTCACGCTACGAAAGGAGGCATAGATCACATCAATACCATCATAGCAATAGTTAACTTCATAATCTACAAGAGATCACAATCATAGCCTACGCCAAGTACTAACACGATGCACACACTTGTCACCATTACACCGTGCGGGAGGAATAAACTACTTTAATAACATCACTAGAGTAGCACACGGATAAATTGTGATACAAAACACATTGCAATCATAAAGAGATATAAATAAGCACTTCACTATTCCATTCATAATAGTGAATAAGTATTCCGTGAAATATAGCCTAAGAGACCCACACGGTGCACACACTGTCACCTTTACACACGTGGGACAAGGAGTCTCCGGAGATCACATAAGTAAAATCCACTTGACTAGCATAATGACATCTAGATTACAAGCATCATCATATGAATCTCAATCATGTAAGGCAGCTCATGAGATTATTGTATTGAAGTACATAGGAGAGAGATTAACCACATAGCTACCGGTACAGCCCTTAGCCTCGATGGAGAACTACTCCCTCCTCATGGGAGACAGCAGCGGTGATGAAGATGGCGGTGGTGTCGATGGAGAAGCCTTCCAGGGGCACTTCCCCGTCCCGGCGGCGTGCCGGAACAGAGACTCCTGTCCCCCAGATCTTGGCTTCGCGATGGCGGCGGCTCTGGATGGTTTCTCGTACCGTGGCTTTTCCGTATCGAAGTTTTCGGTCGAGGGGCTTCTTATAGGCGAAGAGGCGGTGTCAGAAGGTCAACGAGGCGGCGTCACCACAGGGGGGCGCGGGCTACCCCTGGGCCGCGCCGGCCTACCTCCTGGGGGGCCTGTGTCCCCTCTCTGGCGGCTCTCGGGTGTTCTGGATGCTTCCGGGGATTCTAAGATGCTGGGCGTTGATTTCGTCCGATTCCGAGAATATTTTCTTACTAGGATTTCGAAACCAAAAACAGCGAAAACAACGAATCGGCCCTTTGGCATCTCGTCAATAGGTTAGTTCCGGAAAATGCATAAATATGACATAAAGTATGCATAAAACATGTAGATATCATCAATAATGTGGCATGGAACATAAGAAATTATCGATACGTCGGAGACGTATCAGCATCCCCAAGCTTAGTTTCTGCTCGTCCCGAGCAGGTAAACGATAACAAAGATAATTACTGGAGTGACATGCCATCATAACCTTGATCATACTATTGTAAGCATATGTAATGAATGCAGCGATCAAAACAATGTAAATGACATGAGTAAACAACTGAATCATATAGCAAAGACGTTTCATGAATAGTACTTCAAGACAAGCATCAATAAGTCTTGCATAAGAGTTAACTCATAAAGCAATAATTCATAGTAAAGACATTGAAGCAACACAAAGGAAGATGAAGTTTCAGCGGTTGCTTTCAACTCATAACATGTATATCTCATGGATATTGTCAATGCAAAGTAATATAACAAGTGCAATATGCAAGTATGTAGGAATCAATGCACAGTTCACACAACTGTTTGCTTCTTGAGGTGGAGAGAGATAGGTGAACTGACTCAACAATAAAAGTAAAAGAATGGTCCTTCATCGAGGCGTACATCGATTGCTATATTTGTGCTAGAGCTTTGATTTTGAAAACATCAAGAGAGCATAAAAGTAAAGTTTTGAGAGGTGTATGTTGTTGTCAACGAATGGTAGTGGGTACTCTAACCCCCTTGCCAGACAAACCTTCAAAGAGCGGCTCCCATTTTATTTTATTTTTGGGTGGCACTCCTTCCAACCTTTCTTTCACAAACCATGGCTAACCGAATCCTCGGGTGCACTGCCAACAATCTCATACCATGAAGGAGTGCCTTTTTATTTTAGTTTTATTATGATGACACTCCTCCCCACCTTTGCTTTCTCAAGCCATGGCTAACCGAATCCTTCGGGTGCCGTCCAACAATCACATACCATGGAGGAGTGTCTATTTTTGTTAATTAATTTGGGACTGGGAATCCCATTGCCAACTCTTTTTGCAAAATTATTGGATAAGCGGATGAAGCCACCGAGTCCATTGGTGAAAGTTGCCCAACAAGATTGAAAGATAAACACCACATACTTCCTCATGAGCTATAAAACATTGACACAAATCAGAGGTGATAAATTTTGAATTGTTTAAAGGTAGCACTCAAGCAATTTACTTTGGAATGGCGGAGAAATACCATGTAGTAGGTAGGTATGGTGGACACAAATGGCATAGTGGTTGGCTCAAGGATTTTGGATGCATGAGAAGTATTCCCTCTCAATACAAGATTTAGGCTAGCAAGGTTATTTGAAACAAACACAAGGATGGACCGATGCAGCAAAACTCACATAAAAGACATATTGTAAACATTATAAGACTCTACACCGTCTTCCTTGTTGTTCAAACTCTTTACTAGAAATTATCTAGACCTTAGAGAGACCAATTATGCAAACCAAATTTTAGCAAGCTCTATGTATTTCTTCATTAATAGGTGCAAAGTATATGATGCAAGAGCTTAAACATGAGCACAACAATTGCCAAGTATCACATTATCCAAGACATCATACCAATTACTACATTTAGCATTTTCCGTTTCCAACCATATAACAATTAACGAAGAAGAAACTTCGCCATGAATACTATGAGTAAAGCCTAAGGACATACTTGTCCATATGCAACAGCGGAGCGTGTCTCTCTCCCACACAATGAATGCTAGGATCCATTTTATTCAAACAAAACAAAAACAAAAATAAACCGACGCTCCAAGCAAAGCACAAAAGATGTGACGAAATAAAAATATAGTTTCAGGGGAGGAACCTGATAATGTTGTCGATGAAGAAGGGGATGCCTTGGGCATCCCCAAGCTTAGACGCTTGAGTCTTCTTGATATATGCGGGGGTGAACCACGGGGCATCCCCAAGCTTAGAGCTTTCACTCTCCTTGATCATAGTATATCATCCTCCTCTCTTGACCCTTGAAAACTTCCTCCACACCAAACTCAAAACAACTCATTAGAGGGTTAGTGCATAATAAAAATTCACATGTTCAGAGGTGACACAATCATTCTTAACACTTCTGGACATTGCACAAAGCTACTTGGAAGTCAATGGAACAAAGAAATCCATCCCACATAGCAAAAGAGGCAATGCGAAATAAAAGGCAGAATCTGTCAAAACAGAACAGTCTGTAAAGACGAATTTTATTGAGGCACCAGACTTGCTCAAATGAAAATGCTCAAATTGAATGAAAGTTGCGTACATATCTGAGGATCACTCACGTAAATTGGCATAATTTTCTGAGTTACCTACAGAGAATTTTGCCCAGATTCATGAGAGCAAAGAAATCTGTTTCTGCGCAGTAATCCAAATCTAGTATGAACCTTACCATCAAAGACTTTACTTGGCACAACAATGCAACAAAACTAAGATAAGGAGAGGTTGCTACAGTAGTAACAACTTCCAAGACTCAAATATAAAACAAAGTTACTGTAGCAAAATAAACACATGGGTTATCTCCCAAGAAGTTCTTTCTTTATAGCCATTAAGATGGGCTCAGCAGTTTTAATGATGCACTCGCAATAAATAGTATTTGAAGCAAAAGAGAGCATCAAGAAGCAAATTCAAAACACATTTAAGTCTAACATGCTTCCTATGCATAGGAATCTTGTAAATAAACAAGTTCATGAAGAGCAAAGTAACAAGCATAGGAAGATAGAACAAGTGTAGCTTCAAAAATTTCAGCACATAGAGAGGCATTTTAGTAACATGAAAATTTCTACAACCATATTTTCCTCTCTCATAATAACTTTCAGTAGCATCATGAGCAAACTCAACAATATAACTATCACATAAAGCATTCTTATCATGAGTCTCATGCATAAAATTATTACTACTCCCAACATAAGCATAATCAATTTTATTAGTTGTAGTGGGAGCAAATTCAACAAAGTAGCTATCATTATTATTCTCATCATCATATATAGGAGGCATATTGTAATCATAATCAAATTTATCCTCCATAACAGGTGGTACCAAAAGGCTACTATCATTATAATCATCATAAATAGGAGGCAAAGTATCATCAAAGTAAATTTTCTCCTCCATGCTTGGCGGACTAAAAAGATCATGCTCATCAAAACCAGCTTCCCCAAGCTTAGAATTTTCCATAGCATTAGCAACAATAGTGTTCAAAGCATTCATATTAATAACATTCCCATTAGCATGCATATAAAGTTCCATGGGTTTTTTAATTCTCTCTTCAAACACATCATGTCCTAATTCAAGATAAAGTTCATAAAGATCTCTCATATTTTTGTTGTTTTCCATTATGCCGAACTAGTGTAAACAAGAAACAAAAAGATGCAATTGCAGGATCTAAAGGAAATAGCTTCGAGCACAAACACAATGGCGCCGAGAAAAGTACTGTTACACTGGAACCGGAGTATGAGTGCCTTTTACCTTTCCTCCCGACAACGGCGCCGAGAAAAGTGCTTGATGTCTACGGGTGCTTCTATTCTTGTAGACAGGTGTTGGGCCTCCAAGAGCAGAGGTTTGTAGAACAGCGAGCAAGTTTCCCTTAAGTGGATCACCCAAGGTTTATCGATCTCTGGGAGGAAGAGGTCAAAGATATCCCTCTCATGCAACCCTGCAACCACAAAGCAAGAAGTCTCTTGTGTCCCCAACACACCAAATAGGTGCACTAGTTCGGCGAAGAGATAGTGAAATACAGGTGGTATGAATAAGTATGAGCAGTAGTAACGGCGTCAGAAAAGTGCTTGCTGGCGTGTGGTTGATGGTGGTAATATTGCGGACAGTACAAATACAGT
This sequence comes from Lolium rigidum, assembly GCF_022539505.1. Lineage (NCBI taxonomy): Eukaryota > Viridiplantae > Streptophyta > Magnoliopsida > Poales > Poaceae > Lolium > Lolium rigidum. The sequence continues at coordinate 120,967,803 of NC_061510.1, forward strand.
AGAACAGTAAACAAGCAACGATAGCAGTATTTAGGAACAAGGCCTAGGGATCATACTTTCACTAGTGGACACTCTCAACATTGATCACATAACTGAATAAATAGATAAATGCTAGACTCTACACCCTCTTGTTGGATGATGAACACCACTAAGCGTGTAGGATTACACGAACCCTCAATGCCGGAGTTAACAAGCTCCACAATATTCGATGTTCATATTTAAATAACCTTAGAGTGCATGACAGATCAACATAACCAAACCAAGTACTAACATAGCATGCACACTTGTCACCTTCACGCTACGAAAGGAGGCATAGATCACATCAATACCATCATAGCAATAGTTAACTTCATAATCTACAAGAGATCACAATCATAGCCTACGCCAAGTACTAACACGATGCACACACTTGTCACCATTACACCGTGCGGGAGGAATAAACTACTTTAATAACATCACTAGAGTAGCACACGGATAAATTGTGATACAAAACACATTGCAATCATAAAGAGATATAAATAAGAACTTCACTATGCCATTCATAACAGTGAATAAGTATTCCGTGAAATATAGCCTAAGAGGCCCACACGGTGCACACACTCGTCACCTTTACACACGTGGGACAAGGAGTCTCCGGAGATCACATAAGTAAAATCCACTTGACTAGCATAATGACATCTAGATTACAAGCATCATCATATGAATCTCAATCATGTAAGGCAGCTCATGAGATTATTGTATTGAAGTACATAGGAGAGAGATTAACCACATAGCTACCGGTACAGCCCTTAGCCTCGATGGAGAACTACTCCCTCCTCATGGGAGACAGCAGCGGTGATGAAGATGGCGGTGGTGTCGATGGAGAAGCCTTCCGGGGGCACTTCCCCGTCCTGGCGGCGTGCCGGAACGGAGACTCCTGTCCCCCAGATCTTGGCTTCGCGATGGCGGCGGCTCTGGATGGTTTCTCGTACCGTGGCTTTTCCGTATCGAAGTTTTAGGTCGAGGGGCTTCTTATAGGCGAAGAGGCAGCGTCAGAAGGTCAACGAGGCGGCGTCACCACAGGGGGGCGCGGGCTACCCCTGGACCGCGCCGGCCTACCTCCTGGGGGGCCTGTGTCCCCTCTCTGGCGGCTCTCGGGTGTTCTGGATGCTTCCGGGGATTCTAAGATGTTGGGCGTTGATTTCATCCGATTCCGAGAATATTTCCTTACTAGGATTTCTGAAACCAAAAACAGCGAGAACAACGAAGCTGGCCCTTCGGCATCTCGTCAATAGGTTAGTTCCAGAAAATGCATAAATATGACATAAAGTATGCATAAAACATGTAGATATCATCCATAATGTGGCATGGAACATAAGAAATTATCGATACGTCGGAGACGTATCAGCAAGGCCGGAGGGGGTCCGTATCGCCGGCGAGCTTCGACGGAGCGGCGGCCGTCTGCGGGTAGAAGGGCGCGGCGGGGTCGACTGGGGGCTTCCCGAGCCGATTCCTTCGGCTGGAAGGTTCATGGCGGCGAGGCGGAGCTCGAGGGAGGGTCGCCGGAGCCTGGGGATGGCCGGAGACGGCGGGGGAAGGGGTGGCCGGCGAGCTAGGGTTTGGCCTACGCGCGCGGAAGAGACGAGAGTTGGGGATTGGGCGTCCTAGGGTTCACTGGCGGCGGCAGGGCGCTTTATAGCCGCCGGCGGGCGGCGGCGTTCATCTCAACGGCGAGGAGGATCGGGCGGCTGCAGCGCTGCCAGGCAGCAGCTTGGAGGCGCGGGGGAAGAAGGAGTTTTTTGCAGAAAACCCCCTGCAACTTCTGTCGGGCTGAGGTGGCTCTGGCTAGGCCGAGCTGGGCCGCTTGCTGGGCTGCGCAAGGAGAGGGGAAAGGGGGAAATTGGGCTGCTGGCCCAGGGGAGAGAGAGAGAGGAGAGTTCTCTCTCCTTTTTTTCAACAAAAACTGTTTTTTTTTCTTTATTTTGTTTCAAACTTCTTTTGCTATTTGAATTTGTTTTGTATTTTCAAACTTTCTAAACTTTTCAAATATCACATGGACTTCTTAAAAGAGAAGTGCCATGCAGGTTTGGTTTGAACAATTTAAACATAATGAGCATTTGAGTTTGAGAGGGAGATTTGCATAACATTAGGGTTTTCAAAACAATTCATTGATGCAAATTTTCTTAGGAAAATTATGATGCAAATGATGCACAATCAACCCTAATTAGGTTTTATTAAAACAGGGATGTTACAACAGGTACATTTGTTCAAGCAAATTTAGCTCTTTTTACTCATCTGCTGTTAATATTTCTCAACATTACAATTTCCTTTAAATGTGTTTTCTACTGTGTGCAACTTGTTCAATTTGTAATCCCAAAATACATGCATATGCCTAATGCCTTTCATCGCCCAAGATGCTTCTCCGATTGCTGTTTCTGCCACGCTTTCAAGAGCGTTCCCTGTTCGTACTTCCTGCCCACCATCGATAAGCAACTTTAATTCCTGGATATAGTTATATATAAAGGATCATGTTAGAGGTGCAAGTTTCGAAGTAGTGTAAAGGTCATCCTTTATTTGTTACCTGGATGAGTGAGATTTGCATTCAGGTAGTGTGTTGGTTGAAGTTACTGGATACTAGACGATTTTATATCTTAACTGAATTCAAGGAGAAAAATGCAGAGAAGTAGTACAAAATTGGCATGAATACTGGATACAACTCGTTTGTCATTAATCAGATATCGGAATGGAACCCATTGCTTATAGGAGGAATATGTTATCGAGTTAACTTGGTTGATATAGATATTAATTTCCTTTACCAACGAAGCCTGACAAGGCAGCGTTCTAGGGCGTACAGGAGGGGAAGCATATAATTTCCGTCCTCTCGAGGTGCTTGCAAAAGTTGACTCGCCATTTACTTTGTTTCTCGGTGAACTATAATAATTGCCCTTCTGCTCTTCAAAATAATGAATTTCACTTCACCGCTTTGCTTTGTTGGGCTGTAATAATAGCCAAGTTTCCTTGTTTTCAGAGGTAGATTCAGAAGAAAATGTACTTGGTTATCTCTCGATATTAATATATTCCCTTTATCGAAAAAAAACTTGGTGCAAATTTTCAGTGTCCCATTCTTGGCATCTTTAGGGTGCCCATTCATCTGGTGAAACAAAAGGTAGGTCTGTTACCAAAGTTATGTCTGTTACCACAGTCCACAGAGTTAGCCATCAATTAATGATTTTTACCATATATAGATTTACTATTATAAATATGGAAGCTAATTGATCCTACTATGTAACCAAAGGGTAATGTAAAACATTAAAGAGCTTGTGTGTGCCTAACATATAAGATGCAAGACTCGAACTCTACACAGATTGCTCAACATAGGCATAAATGTGGAGTAATGACACAGTACGTAGTTAAAAGAATGTTGACTGGAAAGAGCTGTACTATCTCTGTACATTTTGGTTAAAAAACTTTATATATTACTTTCTTTTCTCTTTTTTATACTTTAGATAAATGATGGCAGTTCATGTGTACAGAGATAGTGCATTAGATGTCCAGAGATAGTTTTTGACTGAGGTTTTTTTTTCCTGTCATTTGTTTCTATTTTATATTTGCATAAAAAATGTTGGATGAATTTATCTCTAAAGTACACTGCTAAATGAACCATCATTTGTAGATTTATGTAGTCATTTCAACTTTAACTTTGAGGGTATTTTATGTGTAGTAAATACGAATTGTTCATGACACTAACATTTAGCACCGCATCATGATCCCATCTTATAAATGGTTATTGTTTCCATTCAGGTGTTAATATCAGGTTCATCTGCATATAATTAAAATTTGATGTTAATTTAAAACCTTATCTTTTAACTGTTTGCGTTCGAAGTTCAGCTTTTGTCATGTTCTGAGGTCAAACCTCTTGACAAGGTATCAACTTGTCAATGCCTATGGATTGTAGGCTAGGGTTTAGTTGGAAGTAGAGGGTAAGTAGATCTCGAAGGTTTCAGCCGAAAAGTACTCGACGAATATGAAAACTAGGGTTTGCAGACAATGATTCGATTGATTCTTCGTCCCTCGACTCCCCCTTTTTATAGGAGGTGGAGCCGAGGGATTCGTGCTATACAAGTTTACAGAGTCCGGGACGGTTTCTAACTCATCCCGCCAGATTACAAACAACACTTCCTATTACAACTCTATCTTTCCTTAGTAAATCTTGGGCTCCCGAATCTTCTTATTCTTCGGGTATTGGGCCTCCAGTAAACCCCGGGTACCATCTTCGGCAGGCCCATTTGGGATGCCTATGTCACCTCTTGCCTGCTCATGTCAAGAGCAAGAATACCCAGGACACCAAAGCAGGGCATTACACAAAAGAATAGTAAAGCTTCACTGCAAATGTTAACTTACTACAACCTCGGTTCCTAAATAAATATAAAATGTTTTCGGAGTTCAAATCCGAAAAATGTCTTATATTTAGGAACGGAGGGAGTACTATGCTTCATATCCGATTATTCCCTGCCTCCAAAATATTCCCATATTAGTTTAGCTTCATATCTGAGGCACTGTAACAAATATTAATTATGTGGAGCTTCATATTTGAGGCATTGCAATCCCAGACACTCATGTTCTTTAATACATATGTATGCAGTGTGAAATTTCATTCTTCTATTATTATGGATGGGTGTGGTGACTCGCGGCTTTTATGTCATGACCACACTTTGAAATCCTTGCCAAAACTTAACCTTGGTTTCTAATGTCTAGACTGCAGAGTGACTAGACATTCTTCTTTCATTTTGTACTCTAGAATTTTTTGATGGTGTACTTTATTGTAAATACCTTCACTGCTTGTACCGGGAGAGATGGGTTTTAAAGCTAATGGTCTAATTGACAAGAAAGAGATGTTTACTTCTATATCTTCACTATACCATTTAGACTATGGAAGAAGGGATTATTCTAGAATGCAACAAAACATTGAAGGTTTGTATTCCTTGTGTTCTAGGTACTTAAGAACACTCAAGCTTCTTTGCCCTGATTCCAAACAATTTACATATATGCATACATGATTAGTACTTTTGTAGGCATTTCCTTTGCCATCAATATTGATGTTTATCATGTCATTTCAAAATGTTTTATTGCATGGTCATTTTCTATAACGACGAATGGTCAATATTGTAAATAAGAATGTATGTACACCCACTTTTCACCACGGCTCGATTTTAAGTTCCACCACAATATAGACACTTCTTACTTATTTATACTATTAACTTTCTTCTATACTATTATTTATCTTTATTTAAATATGGCCGGGCACAGCAACAAGCGCTTCTATGGTCTAATAAAAAGACTAAAGTGGTTCCTTATTCTGCCACCCACAATACGTTTGGTCGTCCAACCTACCTACGTCCATCGATCGCTAAACGCAAACATCCTTCGTCGTTTGCCCTCTCGCGCGCTGACAGGTGGGCCAAACCAGCAGGAAACCTCCTCGTCGTGCCCCAATCCCTGGATCCGATCTCACGATACCAGGAGCAGGCGGAGGCCGCCGCCGTTGTGCTCCTCCTGCCGCTCACCCCGACCACCACTGCGGCAACGTCTCCAGTGCAATCTGGAGCGCGCCGTCCACGCCGCCGAACCGGCTATCCTGTGAACCTCTCGGTCCACGTCATTCACGCTTGGCTTCCCACCATTGATCGACTTCGCCTTTCCCGTCCCGATGCAGCGACCGCCCGCCCGCGTGCCCTGGACCTTCCGCCGGCTCCCGGATCCATCTGCCTCTTGCAGCCGTCGCCAGCCCCCTTCTACCTCGAGGTATGAGTGGGTCTCGCCTCTAATCGCTAGATCCGCCTGAGGGTCTGGGACTAGCTACGACAAAGAAAAAACACTGCGCGAGGAGGATTTGATTCCCAGATGCTTGACTTGCTTAGGCAATCAGCGGGCTATGCAATTTTTTTCTGGCAGCAGCGAGGTGCTGATTCGTTTGGGCGAACAGAAAACTGCTCGACAAAGAAAGCATAGCGCGCAGGATTTCTATTCATGCGGTGGGGAAACAGATGATGTGATGCTGGTTTCTGAAATGATAGCATCCACTTAGCAGTTAGGCAGTACCATATTGGCCTCCCTTTGATTTAACTAACTTCACGTTATGGACACAAAATATGCTTGGTGTATGTGGACTCGATCCACTGTTTTTTTTTTCATTCCTCTGCATTTGTCATCATTTTCTTTGTACTGCTTTGTTCATTACTCTGCATTTGTGTTCATTTTTTAGAACATGGACTGCTGAATGCTGATACATTGATAATAACCACATTTTGTAATAAGATACCTTTTATTTTAAAGTTTTCAGTGAATTTTCGGAGAAACCTGGATTTTCAAAATATCATTCAATTTTATGTCATGTGTATGAACTATTCAGCGAACTAAGAGGGATTAATTTTGGCTTTTTGAACAGATTTTAATTAAATACTACTAAAGATAGGTCTAGGCCAAACGCGGCAGCAGAGTCCGTTTCTGGTGAGAAACGGGGTGGAGACGATGCAGGAGAGGGCAAGGGATAGAGCAAGAGTGGAGTCGTCGGAGCTGCCGATGTGGGGTAAAACGGAGATCACCGGCGGGGATTTCTCGAGGCTGCATCACCGAATCAAAATCCTAGGCGCCGTGAATGTGGCCAGGTTTGATTGCTAACTAAGGAGTGCGGGCAGGTGGGGAAGATGCACGTGTCGCGACGGTGCATCGGAAATTGGCGAAGGCTCATCTCGGCAAACAAGAAGCTATGGATACATGCGCGTCTAGCCACAAGCCGTCTTCGTTGTTGTTCATGGAGTCCAACAGTATTCTACACACGAATGACATCCATTGAGGAGATCGCTTAAATAGCATCAGATGCCACACAAGCCTGATGGCTAATGTTTCCGCTCCGTTGACGACCCCCACCGACGCCTCCAATGACATAAGATTTGTTCTCCCCGGTCAATACATGTATCCTCCTTTGGTAATCATCTATTTCCAGTTCTTTATGAATGCTCCGATGACATAAGTTTGCTGACCGCATTCTAGATTTATGTGATGATTTGCTTGTGTCAGGTGCAAAATCAGACAGATTCTCTATGGACAAGAATCTGGGAAAAAAAGGATCCCTCCCCTACTGAATTATGTATGTTAAGATCAACACGGAAAGTTTCTATTTCTATATATATCTTTAGTCTATGCATTTGCAGCGATAGCCTTCAAATTTACAATCATGTTGCTGATTTATTTCGGAAAATGGCAGGTCTCATATCAACTCTCCTGCTGATATTCGTTTTGGTCTAAGATTATATATAGGTTCAGATTATATCATTCTGCAGTGCTGTTGCCGAATGCTTCAGCTTTTATAATTGTCTTTCCATAATTTAGCAGCATCTGCTATTAACGGTGTGACTTATTCCTTTCCAAGAAGTTATGACTTATTCCATTCAGCATTACCTTTATCTATAATTTCTATTCCATAAATCATAAACAAAAGAATCTATGATGTGTACTGGCAAGAGGGAGGAACTAATGAAAAAATTAGTTTCCGGAAAGCAGTTTATGAGGGACCTGTAGTTCAGTTTTACGGCGTTGATGGCAACTTCGCTATACCTTCAACTATTTTTTTGCGCCTCCTGTTGTCTTTCGCCGTTTGCATCACTTACTCCAGATTGTTGTGGTGTTGATGGGGTGTGTGTTGTGGGTAAAATTCAACAATGTTGTTCCTAGGCTAGAATGTTAAACAACAAGGTGTATTCCTCTTAAGAACAAAGCTATTGAGGGTTATCTTTGAGATTAAGCATTAGATACTTGGTGTGTCTCTAATTCATAAGTAATTTAAATAATTCCACTTGCAGCCGTGTTCGGATTGGTTACCTCTTTCGAGTTGTTCTTGCTTCTTGTTTTATTATATATGTCAAATGCAAAAGATTGATAATTTCCTCTGTTTTTTAAGCCCGATTTAAGGTGTTGTTATACCATACAGAGGTAATGGACTATTACAGTGTAGTTCCCATCAGATTGATTTGTTTATTACTAATTCATATGTCTATTTGACTTTTAATCCCCGAATCGGTGCATACTGCAAATGGGTTGGTGTTTCGAGTAGTTCTATCTTGGTGTGAGAAACACAGAGAGATTCTTAATCTGAATATAGTTGGTCTTTCGATTTGTTTTTCTATGCTTAAGCCTGTCCCTTTTATTCTATAGCCGAGGAGGTCCTTTTGATTGTAATGGCCCAAGGTAGCTCCATTTAGTCTTGCTTGGGCAGCAAATGCCTAACTCATACTTGGGTATTGTACTATTGCTCTTCTGCATCTTCTTTTTATTATTTGCATTTGACACTAAAACGAAAAGTAATAGCTATTTCCTTAGGTTAGGGAAGAAAATTGTTGGGTAAATGATAATGGAGCCAATAAACTAATGTATTTGTTCTTCATTTTGAGCTTTGGGCAATTTGCTTTGGCCACTAAATCTCTGCTTGCTGGAATAGATAGATTGCTATTTTGGTGTCTTGTGAAGGACACATCTAGGGATTTGTATTGTAACCTTATGTCAATCCTCAATCGATATTTGGATAATTATATGTCAACGGTTACTCGCTTCGCTGGAAAAAACGGTTAAATGAAGGGTATTAATATGTATAGGTACACCTCATTATTAAGATCTAGGATAATGACACTATGTTCAAAAATAACTGGAACTATCATAAGTGTCATCGCTCATGAGTCCTCGCCTATTGGTTACATATGGCCTTCGGTTGGAGATGTTCTTAAGCTATAACACCAATCTTCAGTTCGCACTTTTGATTGACTACTACCTCAATTCGGTTTTAATCGATGGCGGACACCCTGTACATGCTATATTAGCTAGGCACTACACCACTTCGATTTTATCCAAACAGAGTGAGTACAACTTAGGGGTTGCTACTATAGTTTTAGACTTCATCATGTTAATCCAGCGCTATCTAGATACATACTTGTTTGCAGGTGTAATCCAATTTCTTGTCTTCTTGCACATTTATATTCGTCATGCTTTAGAAACGCAAATTATTTCGCATCCGTTGCAACGCACGGGCAAATGTCCTATGTTATTTAAATTTCCAATCGACCTCACTTTTCCATTCATTAGTTGTTCGTTGGGTCATACCTATAAAATAGTCTACCCTGCAAGTGTTATGCAAGCCTAATGCTATGCATCTCTCCCTCTCATGAAGATCGCACGCGTGTATCACCATAAGTAAGCTTTGATTCTGAAAATTGTAATTTGCCTTAATGCATACCAATTTTAGTCTAGGTCATTTTTTCAGCCGGTAATCATATTTGTTTTACTTTTATCTAATCAAATGCACATAACTCTTTTTTCAATCCACATACTGAATTTGGTATTGATGTACAGTTGTTTATAGCGCTGACTCTATTTGTTTCTATCATTGTTTAGGAGGATTTCATCATCATGATATCATTTCCACTTCTCATTCTTGGGGATTCTGTCAGTCTACGATATATTAGGTGTGCATATATTTTGAGTTATGTTACAGCCAAATGTTTGACAGAATACATATGTAAAACTATCAAGGGGTTATTAGGAGCACTGTAAGATATGGGGATTGGGCGAAAAGAATGTATTGGCTTACTTTGAGACTGCTCATGTTAATTTTTCATACTTGAGCTTACCCGTCAAATTTCTCCACACGTATTACAGAATTTTGTTTGTGAAAAATACAATGCGCTGAACATGTAATCCCAATATTTTGAGACATTTGAATTAGCACTTCTGTTTTATTTTTCCTTAGTTTTTTAGTGGCAGAGGGGTGAAATTACCCCCGGAAAATTGAAGACATCGAGTGTTGTCGATGTGCGTTCTTTTGTTTCATTACATCTCGGTTTCATATGTTTCTTATTTTTTCCTGCTTCTAGAATCTTCACAGGTCAAGAAATTATGCCCATGCTCAAACTTACAGCCAAAAATCTTATTTGGATGTTAAGTAAATGAAAGCATCTCACAAGGGTTGATGCTGCGGAAGGGGAGCTATTCTGATAGCAGTTTGAATTAGATCAGGTGTTGTCGGTGGCCATGCGGCTTCTGACTCAATTAAACTGAAAGCTCTGTCTCCTGGGTGAGTCCCTCTTTTGCTTTCTTCCTACCTTACAAATTACTGGAGTTTCTGCGTGTATAGTTCTTGCAATCATATTTCTTGCAGTGTTATGGTTGTATCATCCATTGCGTATGAAATTGATTTGTGCTTCTAGGATGCGATGTGCAGGCGGGCATGTAGGTTTGGCAATCTGTGGAAGCACAACCGAACCAGCCACCATGTACTCCTCCATATCGAGGCCTTCAGGAAGATTGCGCTCTGCGAGGCTAGCATCATGCCCATCCATTACCTCTGGTATGCTCCACTCTTGCATGCATTATGCTGCTATGTCAGCTTACTTTGCACTGGATGCCCAATCTGGGTCCTGAAACAATTCCTTGTACTCCCTCTGACCCAAATATTTGTCGAAGATTTAGTACAAAGTTAGTATTGTACTAACTTTGTACTAAATCTCCGACACTTATGATGGAGCGGAGGGAGTAATAAAACCTGTTGTCATGCATTTATGTATGATGTTTTGTGATAAGTGTGTTCCACATGTTAGATGTAGGTCAAACAGTTCTAGGGATTTGAGAAACGTCGAATTTTGGATCATAATTTGTCATACTAAGTTGTTGGAAAACTGAACCACTGAATATATGATTATAGAGCGTGGATACAGATCTTGATGCAGTGAATATGAAATTTTACATCATAAATATCTGATTTTCGTGTGCATTGGGAGTGACAGGGTGGCTGCTGATTATGGTTCCCCCTTCTCATAGAGCACACACCATACTACTATATATGTTGACGCAGGTGGCTTCTGGCCGTATATGCTTGCAATGAGTCAGAAAACTTATGAGGTTAACGGGAGTTCGAAACTGATTATCCTCGTAGCAGAGCGGTGGATGTTAAGAAAATCCGTCACTTAGTTTGAGGTTAAAGGGATTCCTCGGTCTAATTATGTTTTTTTACCTAAGAAAGGTACTTATTCATGTCTTGGAACCTTGCATCTGATATGTTTATATGATCACATTAAAGCGGAGACACTTGGACGTGTCTAACATGAATTTAGTAAACTAAGATATGTTTTGGTGTTTGCTCGGAGACGATAATTCAACTCCGCTCAAACATAAACAGTTGTGTTGTTTTACGTGTATGTTGTGATACAAACATCGCCGGTCAGATAGAGCTACGAGCCACCTTGTGACATATATATCCCAGAGGGACTGCTACCACTGTGTTGATAAATATCTTCCACGCCACTACTTAGACACATTATGAAGAAACAACAATTGTGCTGGTAACAAAAAATCTTTTGGTCTATTTTTCATTTCTTTTTCTGTAGGATTGATCCACCTATATATGTTGCACAACTTCTGCAAAGTAGATGCACATCAGATTTCTTTTTCAGTTAAGTATGGATCTTTGAATTATGTCATTATCTTTCATGAGTAGTGTTGTTATTTAGAAAGAATCCTCGACCAATTCCGTGGCAGATCCTTGATTCACATTGCACATCTTACATTGTCATGTATTACGTTGCCTCACTAGCTTAAGAAAAAGGCTATCTGCTTTAAGCCCCACCAACCTTATTTTATATTATAAATCCTTTTTGTATATTGACATCTAGCATCTAGCATGTCGGGTTTGCTTCTGGTCCTCCTGCCTAGCGAAAGGAGGTGAAGGTGGAGTCTTCTGGTGGTGGTCTCCCAACGGCTCGTTATAGCAGGGTGGGAAGACAATGGTGTTGTTTTATCAACGGTAACAAGCATAAGTCTATGTTTTTTTGTTTTTTTATTGATGTAATACTATATATGTATGACCCAAGTTTCACAGGGTGGTTACCTTTGATGACTCTTATTAATACACATTCATGATGTTGTACCGGAGTACCCTGAAATGTCAAGGGAGTATATAAAAAACATCACCATTGTGCAAGAACATCATGAATGTTTAAATATTAAGAGATAATTAGTTGGGACGCTACTTTCTGTGCAAGAACTAAAATTAAGAGAAGTGATATTTATAATATTTTTGGAATACAACATTGTTGTGTTGTGTATGTTTAAATATTTTAATGTATTTAATGTTTACACCTGCAACACATGGCGTCGGAAAAATTTATGATGGACCGTAGAAACGTACGAGCACCCAACTAGTTTCTATAGCTTCGTTTGCTTTTTGTTTTGTTTATGCAGTTTTATAAATAAATTGCCAAGTTTTACTTATTTTCATCGTCTTGGTATTCAGAATTGCATGAGTTTCTGCACATTACCACTTCGTATTTGATTTTTTAGAAAGATCAGTAAAAAATCAGGTTAGAAGCATCTTTTAGTCCTATGCATGCAAATATATTGGCTCAATTAATTCTCGGGATGAACACCGGTGATCACATGGGTACGTGAGCACGCGGTTTCTACTCGACACGTGTCAAACGCCGTGTGTTCTGCCGTTTGTCCGTGAAGGTAGGATCAACCGAACGAGTCCATGTTTGACGGGGGCATACAACATCAGACTAATTAATTTGATTCCCTGCTAAACTATAGAAGGAACCGTCGCCATCGCCCTGGTAATCCCCACAACGTACGTCCATCCCCACCGCAAGCGCTCCGGCCGGCCGCCGCTGCAACACACCGCCGCTAAGTCTCCTCTCGCCGGTCGCTGGCCGCCAGAGCACTCCGCTCTTGGCGCTGCTGCACGACGCCACCACCCTGGCTCCCTGACGCCCTGGATCCCGGCGTAGCCCCGGCTCCCTCAGCTCCGACTGCGGCCGGCTTCGACTCAGCCTTAGCTTTCCCGCGATTGGGGAGCGATGCAGCCGGCAGCTGCGTAAGGCCGTCGATTGGGCCGTCGAGGTAAGAGGCATGGCGTTACAGCGCCTCTGCAGCCTGCTCCCTTCACTCGTTTTTGGGCCGCCATGGCTGCTCCTCGAGCTCCCATTCGGAGGGATTGGAGTCGCCGCGACCTACTGTCGGCGAGCGTGGCTGGACAGGGAGACAACGGCGGCCGCTCCGAGCGATTCAGGAGGGTCCTTGAGCTCAGACCCCACGTGGGTGAGGAGGGAGGCCTTTCCTCCTAGATGCTCCCATCATACGGCCCCTCATCCCCTCCTTGCTCTGCTCCGCCATACACTACGCCACGTCCCTTTATTTGCGGCACTTTTGGTGCAGGCACTATCCTAAACCGCCAGGAATAGTAGATTTAGCGGCAGTTTTTCCATTATGCCGCTAATCATGTGTTAATCAAAGGCAATTTAGAAAAAGTGCCGCAGTAGTTTGCCTAATTAGCGGCAGATTAGAAAAGTGCCGCAAATTCTTGGTTCAATGCAGGCAGTATTGAAAAGTGCCGCTAAAGCTTTGATAATTCGCGGCAGTATAGATGTAGTGCCGCTAAATCTTGAACAATTAGCGGCAGTATTAGACGAGACCTGCGCCGAGTGCAGGTGCGACTCAGATCGTCATGTTCGCGGCCTACCGGCGGACTACGCATTCCTCGCTGGCAAGAGATCCGTGGTCGCCATGTCCACGCCGTACCGGTGGACGGCAAGACGGTCCCTTCTGGCCCGGTGACAATTCGGCATTGGAAACGAATATATACATTGGCATCAGCTACCTAGCAAACTAGTACTACTTAGCCGCGTGGCTCGTCCACCGGCTTCTCATCCGGCTGACCTTGAGTTCGAATGTCGGATGCGGCAGGTTATATTTTTGTGCGTTATTTTCAAAACTTGAATGTAATATTAGTCCCACCTTGAAAGTTTGAGCGAATTCCAACTGGTTTATAATGGTTTCAGCGTGAGTTGCGCTGTGAAGTTGTCACGACGAGAATAAATGAGTTAGAATATTTGCAGCCTAATAATAAATCATGATATTGTTGTGAAGGCACGCTGACTTTCAGAAAAAAATCTAAAATCAGTACCGTTTGAAGATAAATGGGCCTCGCGGAAGGCCGTGGGCTGATGATGGCCGCATATACTCATATCTGGATCCAGCGAAAGCCCAAAAAGGCCTCCAGTTTTTTAAGGCATCTTATAAAGTGCCGCAAAAAGAATTGGGTGGCATTTTAAAAAGTGCTACAAATTATATAACTGGTGGCATTATATTAAAGTGCCTTAAAATACCTTTGTCGACGCAATCAGACGCAGAACTTTTATTTGTGCCTTACAAAAAATTTAGCGGCACTTTTGTTACTTTTTGAGGCAGTTTTAGGTGCCGTTGATTTCCGTACGTGACGTAGTGATACACGCCCAGAAGCACCAGCAGGCGGCGGCCCCCTCCGCTCCGCTAAGACCCCCTCTTCACCTTGTGACGCTGCGAAGTGGGGATGCCATCCGTTCCCCACGAGCCCACCGTCTCCTGCTCGCGGTTTCCGCCATGGCCGCAGTCGGGGTCGTGGATCGCGGGCGGAGCCATGAGGAAGATGGAGGCTCGATGGGGCGCAGGGTCGGGGCTCGCGGGCGCGCGTGCGGGAGGGGACGCGACGTGCACGGCCATTGCCGGCAAGAGGTGCGGCGGTCCAGCTTGGGGAGGGCTGCGTCCATGGCCGAGCTGAAGACTACCGGTAAGAGCGGACGAAGCTAATCAATTGTAGATCGATCCGCTCCTGGTCAATGTGCTAACCGGTAGTAATTTGCTACTCAGGATTTTTTTAATTCTCTATTTCAGTAAATGGGTCCTACGCACATGCATTTTGTAGAAAGATTGTGGCCTGGCGCGACCGCATGGTGCATGCTGCTACTATCGCCTAGCAAAATCGTAAAAAACAGAGACGGCAACCGTTTAATCGTCGTCAGTTGATGGACACGATCGAACGGCACCAAACAAAATCCAACGGTGCCGAACCCATGCGCACGTACCTATGTGAACACCGAATCCACTCTCATTAATTCTCTAATACAAGTTTTACAGTGATTGGCATTTTTAATAACCATCCATCCACCCTGATCTAATGGTGGTAAATAGACGGAACCAAACGGATGGAACCAAAAATATGGGACCGGAACCTCTAATATATTCTAAAAATATTATAAAAAACGGGTTTAGCACTAAACCGGAGATTGAGTCCGACCAGTTCAGCTATATTGGCGCTGGAAAAACTAAAATAAACTCGCAACTCGCAAGAGTGGGGTTCGAACCTTTGATCTAAAGATGTGGGCGCATGATGATGACCTCTGACCAACTAAGATGGTGCTTCTTAACGTTCAAGGATCATAAATTACAGTTTTTATTAAACCACCTACACTGTAGAACTGAAAACTGAACAAACATGACACTTATCTGCTTTGCTCATTGCACTTGCAGCTTGCGCTGCATTCAAAATACATACACCGGCGTGCTAACCTACTTGGCTGTTTTTTGCTGTAGACCTTTCTTAGCACACATGATACGTAGGGAGGTGAATGGGTGATATATAAGAGCATCTCCACTTGTTCCTCAATACGGCGTCATCGGGTGAATTGGTTTTTGGCCCGTGTGGGGGGCGCCGGCGCAGATGTGATTATGGAGAGGTGTCATTCATCCTCGGGTCATCAGTGATGGCGTCTCCCTCTATCCCATGGGGATTCTCCTCCTCTTGGTCGTCGATTATGGCGTCGTGCGGCTTCGGGTCATCGCCGATGAATCGTTCGGTAAGGAGCGGGTGGCAGTGGTGCAATTTCAGATCTCCGATAAGGTCCTTTTCCTCATCTATGGGTATTGTGGTTCACTGATGATGATGATGATGAGATGTATGTAGCTGAAACACTTCAATACACATATATATAGTCGTTTGAGTTGAGCTCTAATGAAGTCCAATTCTATATGCAAAAAAGTGCTGATTTGAACTTTCTGATGTATTTGTGTATTCCGTCCATATAGTGATATCTACTAGAGCTAATTTTCTGCAGAGAACTGAGGCAACAGTTAACATCCGTTTTTGTATTTCTGACATACTATTCATCAAAATTCTGAACACACACTAAAAGCAGCTGCAACAGTTAAGAACAAAAACCTCTAGTGAACAAAGTAATCTAGTGAGCATTTCATAACCACACGCATAAAACATCACTTCTACATCATCAACACGCTACGGTTCACGTAAAAAAACACGATACAGTTGGCCATTCTAGCAGCACTACTACATTATCATTCAGCGTGTCGCTAGCTGCTCTGCTCCTGCTAGCCCAGCGCGTGGCCGGCCTGTGCTCCTGCTAGCATGTTGCCGGCCCCTGTGCTCCTCCTAAGATCATTAGAACATCCAAAAGAGAACTGAGATCATTAAGATGCCAAAGCCAGACTGGAATCATAAAAATAATCTGGTTCATTATCTTTGTCATGAATATGGTTTATCACAAGAACTCACTTGTACATTCATAAAGAGAAACTTATCCAGGAGTAAGAAAGAGTATAGAGAGACTATATTTTCAAGCAATAACTGTTTAATACAAGCAGTGATAATATTTTCCAATATTCTTGACTATATTGTCGAGCGGATAAAGAGATGGTAGCTTCTGATCACTTGGAACCTACAAGAACCAGGTAATCATCAAATGAAATAGACACTGATTATATCAGAGTCTAGCTACAAGGTTCAACAAGACCAAGACAAATTTCATATTCAGATGTCTCACTGTATGCAAGAACAAAAGGTCAAGATCACTAGGTACAGCCGAAGTAAGTTGAGGTAGAAAGGATTGAAATAATTATCCAAAGGCTCACATGTTGCACAAGTCTACCCTATTCACTATTCAGCAGAAAGCTGAATACCACTTCTAGATACTAATCGCTCTATAGAAACCTGGGCACTAAAAGCAATCCAATAACTAGATGTCTGCCAGGAAACAACATGGTACGGCCAGAAAATGTTTCAAAACATTATATTGTACGGTACAAGGATAGTTCACTAAGAGATGAGGACCCCAACAAAAATCTGAAATTGCTAGCCATCTGCATTTACATCTGCAACACACCGTAGCCCAACGTTACTTGCAGTCTAACAGTTGAATGAGATTCCTCTTTCATTTTCTCTTTTCTATAAACTACAAAGGAGATACTCGTTATATGGCTGCATCTGCTCAACTAACAACAATCAATCATGCAACGACCTATCTAGCAGACTAGCACCAAAGGGAGGGCAACGACGCGTACCCAGCAGCCTCCCATTTCTTCAAGCAATTGACTGACCTTGACGAATTGCGTCCGATCCCGCGGGAGACGAGGGCGGCGGCTGCGGACTCCGATCAATCTGTGGTGGCTACGACTCCGATCCAGCCGGTGAAGAGAGCGATGGCGCAGCAGACATGGCCGAGGATAAGTCCTTGGTCAGGACTCAGGCGTCGGCTGCAGCTCCGAGGCGCACGTCCTCGTGCTGAGTCCCCGCGACGGGCCGACGGGCCGATGGGCGGCGACTCGCAACGGGGGGAGGGGCGGCGGCTGCGGGCGGCGGGGCGGCTGTGGGGCGGCGGCGTCGGCGGGGCGGCGACGGGCGCTCGTGGGAGAGTTCATAATATACTACACTTTACTTTGATTTTTTATTATTTATCACATGACCACCACCTGTCATTGTCACTTACATGTGGTGGTCACATGGTAAATAATAGAGAATCAAAGTAAAGTGTGGTATATTATAAAATATCCCGAGTTCTTTCCGCTTTTTCTATCGAGATGTATCTCACAATCTGATCTGATTTTTTTTTAATTTGGAACACTGATTAAAACGTCCGTTCTGGAGCTTTTTTAGGGTATCATATCATTATAGAACTTACAGGAAATTTATCACAGATTTAATCAACGGTCACGAAAAATTACATTAGACGGGACCAAAATTTAATTAGACGGAACCAAAGTTCCATGTCAATCACCGTAAAAGAGCTATTTTTCTAAACATTCTTGGGTGGCCTTAAAAATTACATTTTGTTGTGGTTGTTTTATGAGTGTCTTTTGTTACTTAAGTAGATATTTTGAGTTTCAATTTGATTCTTATTAGGTCTTTTGATATATTTTTTTATGTTAGCCCCTTAAGCTACTCTTTGTACATATGAAACAAAAAAAAAAAGGTGTTTTCACGATAGCAAGTATGCTATCTTTTGCCACTAACATCACCCCAGATAAAAGGAGTGGGAAATTTTTTGTTGGAATGTTTTTTCATAGGTTACGAAGCAAACTTACCCAAGAATGGTTCAAACCATATACATTGCTTCTACACCAACACCATCTTGGTTTGCAAACTTCTAGATTTGTTTTTTGAACACCATAAGAAAGTAGCGTAAACTTAAAGTGTATGTGTCTAGTTTTTAGTGTGTTGTTTACAAGTGTGTATCTACATGTAGGATAAAGACCACCACTAGTATGCTTGTCACTTGTTAATTCATTAACTAACTACTGGAATAAAACTTGGAAAAGAAACAGTATGCAAGTATTTTGTTTAGTAGTAGCAGTGTTATATCATTGTTGTAGGATCCTAATTTTGTTTAGATATCACTTGCAAGAGCAGAAAGTGGCATTATATTTTTCTTCGGTGAAGCACTAGGATTGAGGACTGGTTCATCTTGTCCTCCCAATGTGTCAACAGCTTGCATCTGCACCACAAGACAAGGATAATGCAGTTCTGAATAATAGGAGATCGCAGCCAAGAACCATGTTTTATGTAGCAACATATTAGGGACATTTCTGTCCATTTGGAGTAGATATAAACAGTAATTTCCTTTGCCTCGGTGAGCACAATTAGTGCACAAAGGATAGCTATTGGCGGGACTAAATTGTAGAAACCACCAATAGTTGCAATGGCGAAGATTGGGAGGGGGGCATCCCCCCCCCCCGAAGTACACATAGGTACACCATGGCAAAAGCGTTGGCCACCTTATGCACCTTTCCAACACACATAGGTACACAATGGCAAAAGCGTTGGCTACCTTATGCACCTTTCCAACAATGAGAAAGCAAACACTGACGTTCACCATGAGGAGCGCATTGATTCGCAGCATCTTGGCTTCCATCCTCTTAGAGAAGGCATCGTATGGGCAAGCACGACTGAACTGGAGGCATCATATTGCTACTATAGCATGCTGAATCGATTTCACTGGGAACAAAAAAGAAGAGCCATCGACACAACCACATAAGAAGAGGAAGAAGCAGGAAATAAGAGAGAGCGGACGAATAGCGCCCGAGCACATTTGATCCGTTTATCGTCCACCGCAGTGAATGGTGATGGATGCAAGAAGGTGCATTAAATGCTCTGTTTACCATTTGATAAACGTTTCAATACAGCAGTACTTTGCAGAAATGATACCGTATATTTTTCTTCTATGCATTGAATGAGGTTTGTTGGGTAGAAGATAGACATAAATTCTGATCAAGTCAGTACATGTTTGACATGTACATGATGTGCCCGGCCTCTATGTGGTACATGATGGGCCGACCAAGAATTTGTAAAAAATGATGGACATAAATTGATATTTTCAAGTTTCAAAAGAAATCTGGTTTCTCTAGCAGATGCACATAGAGGATTTATCTGAACGTGCAATATTGTGTTGAAAAATACACAGTACTTTAGTCTTCACATTTGTCATTATTGTTCAGGCACGGGTGAAAATATAATTCTTTCAAATGTTATGCATACATCTATATATGTGCTTGTATGCTTTTTTCATAACTATTTGAAGTAAAAAAATAAATATCTTGAATTTTGGAAACCGGATTCAATATACCCTGGGCTCTCTTTTAGATTTTTGAGTTAGAGTCAAGCCATATGAGCTCCTTTTGAAATTTGAAAAATGCTAATTCGAATTTTCAAAAACAAAATCTGATTTTCGTATAGATACGACAATATATTTACGTCGAACGTGCAACTTTAAAGAAACCATAGAATTTTGGGCTACACAAAAATCATAAAAATATGGCACTAAGTAGGCATTTGAATATTCATTTTTTGTCTTCACATCTGACAGTGGTCATGGATGAAAACATAATTATTTGAAACTCTATACGTATGCATACATGGTATATGTCTATATGTACATCTATACTTTTTCATAAGTTTTAAAATTTAAAATAAAGAATTTGGATTTACTAAAAATCGGGTTCCATGTAGCATGGGCTTTCTTTTAGGTTTTTGAGTAAGAGTGCAAGGACATGGTCCCTTTTTTGAAATTTTAAAAGTTCTATTTTGAAGTTTCAAATGAAATATGTTTTTTCGAACAGATACATGGATATAATTTCTACAAGAGTGTAAGTTTTTGTTAAAAATCATGAAACATGCCTCTAAGTAGGCATTTGAAAGTTCATTTTTCTCGTCACATTTGTCTTTCTGTGTTCAGGTCACGGATGAAAACTTAATCCTTTTTAAATCTATACCTATACATACACGCTATACATCTATATATACTTCTATACTTTTGCATTAAAAAAATCAATAAATACAAAGAATTCGATCGGGCTCTATGTAGCCTGGGCTCTCTTTTAATTTTTTTTAGTACGTGTTCAAAGATATGAAGCCCCTTTAATCAACTTTAAGAAATTACTTTTTGAAGTTACAAAGAAGTCATATATTTTGTGTACACGTACACAAAGATGATTTTTATCAAAGTGCAACTTTTTTTTTGTCAAAAATCAAAACGATGTGCATGTAATTAGGCGTTTGAAAATTCAATTTTGTCTTCATATTTGACTTTTCGGGTCACAAATGAAAATATAATTATTTTAGACTCCATATATATACATAACTGAATGGTATACATCTATATGTACTTGTACAATTTTCAGAATTTTTTAAGTAAAAATTTTATTTTTTATTTCTTCTAAACCGTGCTCCATGTTGACTAGGCTCTCTTTGAATTAGGTTTTTGAGTTAGTATGGAGCCCACTTTTCCTGAAAATTGAATAATTCTATTTAGAAGTTTCAAAAAAAATCTGATTTTTAACTACAGATACACGAAGATGATTTCTATGAAAGTGCAACTTTTTATTGAAGAGTATATAGTATTTTGGGCTACAAAAGAATCGTAAAAATGTGCCCCTAGGTATATTGATTTTTTTTGTCTTGGCATTGGTCTTTTTGTCCAGGTCACCGTGTGAAAACATAATTCTCTTAAACCATATGTGTATATGGTATACATCAGCATATACTTGTATAACTTTTTAAGATTTTATTTAAATAAAAATAATCCATTTTTTGAAAACTAAACTCCATGTAGCCCGACTCTCTTTTAGGTTTTTGGATCATGCATGATGTATATGCATATGTATTGCACATGGAAGATGGTGCAAATGTGATTTTATTTTTTGGAAAGGAGGCAAAAAAATTTCCTCAGTTGATTAATTAAGAAAAAGTTTAACAAGTCACAACAACGACAATTTAAAAGTAATGTCCGCAAATCTTAAACATCAAGAGAATAAATCCGGAGCCACTCCTTAATGAGCGCACATAGTCTAATAGTATAGCGGCAATGCATGAACAATTGATTCGCCAACTCCGTTGTTCTTTTGCAAAAAAGGCATAAACCACAATTTACACATCCTCTCTTCTCTTATCTATATGTCGTCCAAAGAATATTTTGGAGAGCAAGCCACACAAAGAACTTGATCTTAGGAGACAAATCTTCCAAACCATTTTATTCATGTTGGTGGAAATTGCACCAAAGAATTGAGCTTTGTGTGTGGAAGCCGACGAATATTGACCACTTGACGGGAGAGTACAAACCGATATGGTCTTCAATGTCCTCAATGAGTTGAATTGTTTGAAATTGGGTCCAAAGCTTCACGAATCGCTCAATATGTACAATGGTAAGCTCTTCCATCTTTATTTTCAAAACCCACCCATTTTCATGCAAGGCCTTTTAAACATTCCATTTCCACCTTGTCGAGCTCATGAATATGAGCCGCGCAATATCTTTTAGCTTCTCACCGTTCAACCGAGGAGCTTTCCAAAAAGGCATCTTTTCTCCATTTTGACTGAAATTTTAGTTGCGGCGTAGAATAGGTCCATATCCTCTTGCGTGCATGGGTTTCCTAACCCCACCCAAATATTTTTTTGGCTCCTTCCCTTCTAGCAACGACCACCTAATTTGCAAGGCTCTAGCAATTTTTTCCACACAAAGGACACCAAGACCTCCCAAAAACTTGGGGCGCCAAGCTATCTCCCAATTGACCTTGCATTGTACCCGCGTGACCTTGTCTTTAGCCGCCCATAATAAGGCCCTCTCAATTTTTCCATGTTACTGGTGACCCCCGGAGGGATAAGGCGATAATTTTTTTGAGAGGGAAGCATTGATTATACAAGAGCGGTGCGGCCGGCTAGGATGATGAACTTGCCATTCCATGTGGGGACTTTTTCCACCATTTTGTCCTCAATATATTGGAAATCCACTCTCTGAAGTCTCCACACCGATAGCGGTAGAACAAGATACTTCAATCGGAAAGAAGCCCGCTCCGCTCACAACCCCTCTAAATTCCATCCAAGTCAATGTCACCGCAATGGATTGGAACCATAGAGCTTTTTTTGGAAGTTCGTACAAAGTCCGGTCACCTCACCGAAACTAGTAAAAATGGTTGATAGATTTTGAAAAAAATAATTTTGTGTTTGAATTTGTCGGCTTTTCCAAAAATAGTGCTTTTGCAGTGTGACAAAAAATCATAACTTAAGGTTAAACCGTGATGTATTTTTATTTAGTGTTTGAAGGTATGTATGGGCCTCTTGAGAAAATTAGTCCCGTAAAACTGTTTCAACCTATTCACTGTGAGTGTACAAATCTAGCTTTGTTAATTGCTGGTTAAAAAGTGATGTGGTCGAAATGATTCCACGGCTGGTATCCTGGCCCCGCCTCATGAGCTGCATCTGGTGAAGTTCAACAAGAGAGAGAAGGAGAGTTAAATTAAAGCAAACCGGTCATTGATTGGGGAAAACAAGTTCAACAACACGATGGAGTTCACCAAACCACGTAACTCACTGCGGCCTGCCGCATTGTACTGTGGCCTTTTGGGCTAGCATCGGTTGCGCTGCATACGATTGAGCTGGTTGGTTTGTGGCTGCTATGTATTGGCAGGACAGATTACTGAAGCTTATACAACTTGAGATATGACGTCAGCTAAAGAAACTAGTGGTATGATGTGGAAATGATATAAGGTGCACTCAAGCTCGGGCGTACAACCGAGTTTTCGGAAATAAGAGTAGTATAGATGGTGTGAAAGAATTAATCAAGCTAAATGGTGACAAACAGAAACATATTACTTCGTTCAAATGGGAAGAAGTAAACACACAAGTAGGAATTTTTTGGGATTCAAAGTAATCACTCAGAATCCCACAATTACAATAACTAGTTGAATGCCCGTGCGTTGCCACGGTCTATTAAAATAAATTCGTACAAACATAATAAACCTAAAAATTAATATGTATATATGCATACTATTTTGAAAAAAACAAGAAGATTCTAGTTTGATTGAAATCCAATAAAAACTAAAGATCAACATCATGTGCATAGAAAGCAATACCAACAATTATGTGCATGTGAAATGTATACACCGTAACTTGAAGGCCGCCAATCATGGGAGCCCCTTGGTTCCACATCTTTCAGAATTGTAGTCATCCCAATCTAATGTGTGACTTATGTTCCGGAGTCCAAAGGATGCTCTGTTTTTTTTCTCCTTTCCTCTTTTGGAGAAGAGCATGAGGATAGATGAAGTAAAGGCATGATAATCACATGCATTCTCACAAATATAGAAAATGTGAACATCCTTTGGAAAATCTGGTGTTGTCTTGCTACTGCTTACATGGTTCAAAAAAAATTCAGCAGAATGAAGTTTGAAAAATAATGTTTCTACATCCCAGGAGGCAAGCTCATGCAAGTAACAGATATTGAAACCAAAAATATACATAAATAGAATTTGCCTATTGAAGACTTCGAAAAATAACATATTGTTTTTTCACCAGCTCTTTGCATTTTCCTCATTGTTCTATTCCTTTCAAGAATCAAACATACAAAAGTAGCTCCGCATAAATTAAATGGAATGATTTTGCCAAATGAATTTAGTTTTTTGTTCAAGTGAACAAAAGGGAAATTATCACCAAGCATCTTATCATACTAAGATCAAAGTTGTTCCATTTGACAGGTGGAAAGACTTGCAAAAAACTTTACTTGTCAATTGTGGGCAGTGTTAAATTCTGAACTTACAACATACTGAAGCTAGCCTACTATTTTCATTAGAATAGAATGACTCTACAGGATACCTATAGGAACATTCCATGTCAACGGTTGCACCGGATGCGGCAATACGAAGGGAGAGAATTGTGGGCAGTGTCAGATTCTGAACATATAGCATATTGAAGCTAGCCTACTATTTTCATCCAAATAGAGAACTATACAAGAAACACATAGGAACATTCCATGTCTACTGTTGCGCCGGATGTGGAAAACACGAGGGGAGAAAAAGTAGCACAAATCAGGCATCAAAACAAAATTAATTTAAGCAATCCAAATCAAAGAAACAAACATGTGTGATGAATATAAGAAATTCAACCGCAACACAATTAAATTCACTTGGGCAATTAAAGGCGAAAAACAAGGAAGTAACTTCTCGAAAAAAATTAAAACTGGAAAACTAACTGAAAAAAGAAGTTGTGGAATTATACTAACAATTATATGGTGATCAGTTTGCATGACTGGGTGATCCATACATTGGATCAAAAGAGAATTATTAAATACGTACCTGTAATTTCATGACTTTTAAATAAATTACCCACTGCTATGAAATTAACATGTTTATAAATAATTAATTAAAGTCATCTCTCTGTTCATTATGAAGATGCATAGAACGAGTTCAGTCCTAAAAAAAGAACTCCATTAAAGCAATTAACACAAACATGTAAAGTGAGACAGATGCTCAGAGCATGCGATAAAAAGATATTAGCATTAAGATCGAGCGAGCTGTGGCCTTTGAGGACCTGCTATCACAAGAATGGAGAACGGTTGAGTAGCATGAAAGGTTTAATGACCGGGATCAGAGCTGGGCATCAGCTAGAAATACATGATGGTGTCTAAAGGAGCGGGACGAACGCATCTTCCATTGCAGGATATCGCTGGAGCGGATACCATCCACGTGTCGAGCTCCTCCCATAAGTCAAACATGATGCACAAGTATGTAACACACCCAAATAAAAAAATAAAATTTTGAAAATTTCACGTACAATATTGCTTTGGCCCAATGGACAATGAATGAACACAACAGCTAAAAGTGGATAACTTACTGAATGTGAAGATCCTCAAGTAAATTTACAATTACTGGGCGGCGAGTCTACAAGATTAAGTGGTTATGTACATTGGATCAAAAGAGTATTTGTTACTTGAGTACCAGCTATTCCGTAACTTTAAAAAAAATATTTGGTGCTCCAAAATTAACATGTCTCTTATTCAGTTCAGGCCATAATAAGTGTGTGTAAATTTGGTTATATATATTATTCAGTGTCATAAACAGATAATTTAGGAAGGATGAAGAACACCTGAATTCTACATACATCCACGACAGATTTAAGTAGTCAGATACATATTGCAGTGTACCACCAAAACAAGAGATAAATATGAAAGTGTAAATAACTGGAAAATCAAACTAAGTTGAACCAAAGGCCACCAAAATGCACATTTTCCAGGTAGTATGATATGAATATTGCAACACAAAAATTTGTATATAAAAAGAAAGCATAGGATAACTTAGATTGACTAAATCCCTATTGTGAGTGTTCTTTCTCTTTCTCCCATGTAATCCTTCAAACATCCGATATGCTTGGCACACAAAAGTGAAGCATGAAAGGAACATGGTCACAAATATATATGTGAGTACTTCATTCATTGTCAATCTTTGGTACGTGTTGTACATCATCGATGCCAGATCAGCCATAGAAAGAAGAGAAAGGAGACGAGGAGAACTCGGGTGATGCTTTGTCCCTTACCTATCGACATGCTATAGGCCGGCGGACAACAACACCGGCTCGTTACAGGCTGAACTGCAACCCCACGTCACACCCCTCCTCGTTCTACTAAGTGTTCCGAGGAGATGTACCTGCCGTGGGAAAAACATAGCAGCTACCATGAACAAAATCTGCACGATTTGGAAGCAAAATCAACATCAGTAACTCAGTATGATCCTTCAACAGTGGTTGTGGCAGTGCTTAATACTGAAACAGGGCCTCTCCACGGGTTGTGGATGCAACTGGCCATCGGCGACGGCCACATTTTCTTCCATGCAAACGATGGAAGATCTTCTAGCGCAAGGCACCTACCTCTTGGATGTCCTAGCTAGCACCTATACATGGATATCCGGACTCAACCAACGGGCAGTTGATGGAGAGCACACACTCGACCTTGATAAG
Organism: Lolium rigidum; assembly: GCF_022539505.1. Classification (NCBI taxonomy): domain Eukaryota; kingdom Viridiplantae; phylum Streptophyta; class Magnoliopsida; order Poales; family Poaceae; genus Lolium; species Lolium rigidum. Next base: position 120,994,198 of record NC_061510.1, read on the forward strand.
CCGGCCAGGTGGTGCTCGAGGGAGAAGGCTGAGACAAAAAAAAGGGGAAGTAACGCGAAGTCGTCGTCGTCTGAGATGGGAAAAAAACATGGTGGTGACGAACTCTCGATCTCCTCCACATAAGATCGAAGTGACAACACCAGGCCGGCGCGCGAACGTGGAGAACCATGGACTCTCGCTGGACACAGCAGCGGGAGGAGAGACGAAACCATGCCATGCATACGTGAGAAGAGGAAGAAGGGCGGCGTGCAGGAGATGAGATGAGGGGCGATCAAGCTGCGATTATATTCGGTACAACAGAGTGCGGGATATGTGGATCATGAAGAACGAAGAAAGGAAACATATAAAATATTGGCAAGTGAAAATTGATTTGATACTGTCTCAACTTTCCAAACTTATATTGGACGTGATTGTTTCCTTGATTTGGATTTTGGACGTGATTGTTTCTTTGATTATGACGATCTGATCGAACGCCTATCATTCTCCAAATGTTTGGTGAACATTTTTGAGGGTGATCAACGGTTAAGATTGCTCAAATGTTCGATATCAAAGTTCGAGCCCATCCCCGGTACACAAGAGACGCTCTGGGCGTGCCGGAAACAATGAAAAGCGAGGCGGGGAGTGGCGGGCCCAACCCGTCAGCGACACAAAAATAATTCGCCCCCCTCTCCCGCCTCTCCCGCCGCCGCTACCCTCTTCCCATCCATGGCGCCGCCGACAGGCCCCAAAAAATGGCCAAGAAAGCGGCCACCAAGCCGCCGGGCAATGAGATGAAAGGGCCAAAGGCGCTCTTCGCGAAGCCGCGGAAGGCGCCGACTGCGAAGAAGAAGCCGGAAGGCTGGACCGAGGATCAGTGGCAGCAAGACTGCGCGCCTACACCGCAAGGTGTCAACGGCGGAGCGGAAGGAACAGAGGGCGGTGCAGATGGAGAAGAAGATAGTGGCGGGGCGAGCGCAGCAGCACGCGCTGGCCGCGTGTATTGTGGCCAACAACGCGAGCCCATGGAGTACATCGGCGCCAGTGTACATTTCGGGAGTGTTGTCTCTGTCGACATCCGAGTTCTACAACGACGGCCCTTATACAGCCACTCCCGGGTGCGTGACGCCAAACTTGTTGCCGCGGTACGAGGATACGCTACCGCATGGCAGCTTCAACCTAAACGCCATGTTCTACTCCCCGGCGTACAACCAAGCGCCCCAGCGCGAGCCAGGCCCCGGTGCGGACAGCGCCCCGTTCACTAGCCGCAGGGGCCCGCTCGTATTTGCGGGCGCCAGTGGTGAGGAGGAGGAGGAGGGCGAGGAGGGGGTGGAGGACGAAAACAACGATGAAGAGGGCGGCGACGAAGATGACGACGAGGACGCGAATGCCGCGGAGGATGTAGATGATCTCGTGGAGGTTGACGCGGCCGGCGTGAGGAAGAAGAGAAAGAAGAAGGCCTCGGGCACACGAGGTCCCAAGTGGACGGTTCTGGAGGATCAATATCTCCGCGAGTCGTGGTCGACGGTGAGTCATGACTCCATCATCGGCGCCAACCAAAAGTACGAGAATTATTGGGCGAGGATCAAGGCCAAGTTCGATGAGCGCAAGCTAATCAACAGCGATTACCGCAAAGTGACAATGAAGAGGAGCCAAAAGGCAATGTCGACGCGATGGGCTATCATCCAGGCGTCGGTGAACATGTTTCATGGGTACCATAACGAGGCCGAGACCAGAGGCGACAGCGGCAGCGATGTCAGCGGCATGGTACGTGATACGTCTCCGACGTATCGATAATTTCTTATGTTCCATGCCACATTATTGATGATATCTACATGTTTTATACATACTTTATGTCATATTTATGCGTTTTCCGGAACTAACCTATTGACGAGATACCGAAGTGCTAGTTCATGTTTTCTGCTGTTTTTGGTTTCAGAAATCCTAGTAAGGAAATATTCTCGGAATTGGACGAAATCAACGCCCAGAGTCTTAGGATTGCATGAAGCTTCCAGAACACCCGAGAGACGCTAGAGAGGGGCCACAGGGGGCCCACACATGGTGGCGGTGCGGCCCAGGGGGGGCGCCGCCCTAGTGTCTGGTGGCCCCAGACCCCTTCTGACGCCGCCTCTTCGCCTATTTAAAGGTCCCTGACCTAAATCTTCGAAACGGAAAAGCCACGGTACGAGAAACTATCCAGAGCCGCCGCCATCGCGAAGCCAAGATCTGGGGGACAGGAGTCTCTGTTCCGGCACGCCGCCGGGACGGGGAAGTGCCCCGGAAGGCTTCTCCATCGACACCGCTGCCATCTCCACCGCCATCTTCATCAACGCTGCTTGTCTCCCATGAGGAGGGAGTAGTTCTCCATCGAGGCTAAGGGCTGTACCGGTAGCTATGTGGTTAATCTCTCTCCTATGTACTTCAATACAATAATCTCATCAGCTGCCTTACATGATTGAGATTCATATGATGATGCTTGTAATCTAGATGTCATTATGCTAGTCAAGTGGATTTTACTTATGTGATCTCCGGAGACTCCTTGTCCCACGTGTGTAAAGGTGACAGTGTGTGCACCGTGTGGGTCTCTTAGGCTATATTTCACAGAATACTTATTCACTGAGTTATGATTTGAGTTGGATGTATCTATGAAATTGTGGTGTGTTAGTACCTCCTGTGAATGCTCAAAGTGACAGCGTGGGGTGTTCATTAGTACTTGGGAATACATCTTTAAGGTTTGCCTACATGATGAATTAGAGTTCGTTATCTTGCCAGAGAGTAATTCGGAATAGCATAGTGAAGTGCTTATATTTATATTTCTTTATGATTGCAATGTTGAGAGTGTCCACTAGTGAAAGTATGATCCCTAGGCCTTGTTTCCAATACTGCTATCGCTGCTTGTTTACTGTTCTACTGCATCTGTACTGTCTGCAATATTACCACCATCAACCACACGCCAGTCCTGGACAGCAAAGCACTTTTCTGGTGCTGTTACTACTGCTCATACTTATTCATACCACCTGTATTTCACTATCTCTTCGCCGAACTAGTGCACCTATTAGGTGTGTTGGGGACACAAGAGACTTCTTGCTTTGTGGTTGCAGGGTTGCATGAGAGGGATATCTTTGACCTCTTCCTCCCTGAGTTCGATAAACCTTGGGTGATCCACTTAAGGGAAACTTGCTGCTGTTCTACAAACCTCTGCTCTTGGAGGCCCAACACTGTCTACAAGAATAGAAGCACCCGTAGACATCAAGCACTTTTCTGGCGCCGCTGCCGGGGAGGAAAGGTAAAAGGTACTCACACTTCGGATCTCGGCTACTATGCTATTTTCCGCCGTTGTAAGTACTCGAAGCTATTTCCTTTAGATCCTGCAATTGCATCTTTTTGTTTCTTGTTTACACTAGTTAGGCATAATGGAAAATAACAAAAATAAGAGAGATCTTTATGAACTTTATCTTGAATTAGGACATGATGTGTTTGAAGAGAGAATTAAAAAACCCATGGAACTTTATATGCATGCTAATGGGAATGTTATTAATGTGAATGCTTTGAACACTATTGTTGTTAATGCTATGGAAAATTCTAAGCTTGGGGAAGCTGGTTTTGATGAGCATGATCTTTTTAGTCCCCCGAGCATTGAGGAGAAAATTTACTTTGATGATACTTTGCCTCCTATTTATGATGATTATAATGATAGTAGTCTTTTAGTACCACCTGTTATGGAGGATAAATTTGATTATGATTACAATATGCCTCCTATATTTGATGATGAGAATAATAATGATAGCTACTTTGTTGAATTTGCTCCCACTACAACTAATAAAATTGACTATGCTTATGTGGAGAGTAATAATTTTATGCATGAGACTCATGATAAGAATGCTTTATGTGATAGTTATATTGTTGAGTTTGCTCATGATGCTACTGAAAGTTATTATGAGAGAGGAAAATATGGTTGTAGAAATTTTCATGTTACTAAAACACCTCTCTTTTTGCTGAAAATCTTGAAGTTGCACTTGTCTAGTTTTCCTATGTTTGTCACTTTGCTCTTCATGAACTTGTTTATTTACAAGATTCCTATGCATAGGAAGCATGTTAGGCTTAAATGTGTTTTGAATTTGCCTCTTGATGCTCTCTTTTGCTTCAAATACTATTTCTTGCGAGTGCATCATTAAAACTGCTGAGCCCATCTTAATGGCTATAAAGAAAGAACTTCTTGGGAGATAACCCATGTGTTTATTTTGCTACAGTAATTTCGTTTTATATTTGTGTCTTGGAAGTTGTTACTACTGTAGCAACCTCTCCTTATATTTATTTTATTGCATTGTTGTGCCAAGTAAAGTCTTTGATAGCAAGGTTCATACTAGATTTGGATTACTGCGCAGAAACAGATTTCTTGCTTTCACGAATCTGGGCCTAATTCTCTGTAGGTAACTCAGAAAATTATGCCAATTTACGTGAGTGATCCTCAGATATGTACGCAACTTTCATACAATTTGAGCATTTTCATTTGAGCAAGTCTGGTGCCTCAGTAAAATTTGTCTTTACGGACTGTTCTGTTTTGACAGATTCTGCCTTTTATTTCGCATTGCTTCTTTTGCTATGTTGGATGGATTTCTTTGTTCCATTGACTTCCAGTAGCTTTGAGCAATGTCCAGAAGTGTTAAGAATGATTGTGTCACCTCTGAACATGTGAATTTTGATTGTGCACTAACCCTCTAATGAGTTGTTTTGAGTTTGGTGTGGAGGAAGTTTTCAAGGGTCAAGAGAGAAGGATGATACAATGTGATCAAGAAGAGTGAAAGATCTAAGCTTGGGGATGCCCCGGTAGTTCATCCCTGCATATTTCAAGAAGACTCAAGCATCTAAGCTTGGGGATGCCCAAGGCATCCCCTTCTTCATCGACAAAATTATCAGGTTCCTTCTCTTGAAACTATATTTTTATTCGGTCACATCTTATGTACTTTACTTGGAGCGTCTGTTTGTTTTCATTTTTGTTTTGTTTGAATAAATTCATGCTTGTGTGGGAGAGAGACACGCTCCGCTGGTTCATATGAACACATGTGTTCTTAGCTTTTAATTTTCGTGGCGAAGGTTGAAACTGCTTCGTTAATTGTTGTATGGTTGGAAACGGAAAATGCTACATGTAGTAATTGGTAAAATGTCTTGGATAATTTGATACTTGGCAATTGTTGTGCTCATGTTTAAGCTCTTGCATCATATACTTTGCACCTATTAATGAAGAAATACATAGAGCTTGCTAAAATTTGGTTTGCATAATTGGTCTCTCTAAGGTCTAGATAATTCCTAGTAAAGAGTTTGAACAACAAGGAAGACGGTGTAGAGTCTTATAATGTTTACAATATGCCTTTTATGTGAGTCTTGCTGCACCGCTTCATCCTTGTGTTTGTTTCAAATAACCTTGCTAGCCTAAGCCTTGTATCGAGAGGGAATACTTCTCATGCATCCAAAATCCTTGAGCCAAACACTATGCCACTTGTGTCCACCATACCTACCTACTACATGGTATTTCTCCGCCATTCCAAAGTAAATTGCTTGAGTGCTACCTTTAAATTTCTATCCTTCACCTTTGCAATATATAGCTCATGGGACAAATATCCTAAAAACTATTGTGGTATTGAATATGTACTTATGCACTTTATCTCTTATTAAGTTGCTTGTTGTGCGATAACCATGTTCCTGGGTACGCCATCAACTACTCTTTGTTGAATATCATGTGAGTTGCTATGCATGTCCGTCTTGTCTGAAGTAAGGGAGATTTACCGCTAGAATGGTTAGAGCATGCATAATGTTAGAGAAGAACATTGGGCCGCTAACTAAAGCCATGATCCATGGTGGAAGTTTCAGTTTTGGACAAATATCCTCAATCTCATATGAGAAAATTAATTGTTGTTGAATGCTTAAGCATTAAAGAGGAGTCCATTATCTGTTGTCTATGTTGTCCCGGTATGGATGTCTAAGTTGAGAATAATCAAAAGCGAGAAATCCAATGCGAGCTTTCTCCTTAGACCTTTGTACGGGCGGCATAGAGGTACCCCTTTGTGACACTTGGTTAAAACATACGTATTGCGGTGATAATCCAGGTAATCCGAGCTAATTAGGACAAGGTGCGGGCACTATTAGTATACTATGCATGAGGCTTGCAACTTGTAGGATATAATTTACATAACACATATGCTTTATTACTACCGTTGACAAAATTGTTTCTTGTTTTCAAAACCAAAGCTCTAGCACAAATATAGCAATCAATGCTTCCCTCTGCGAAGGGCCATTCTTTTACTTTTATGTTGAGTCAGTTCACCTATTTCTCTCCATCTCAAGAAGCAAACACTTGTGTGAACTGTGCATTGATTCCTACATACTTGCATATTGCACTTGTTATATTACTTTGCATTGACAATTATCCATGAGATATACATGTTACAAGTTGGAAGCAACCGCTGAAACTTAATATTCCTTTGTGTTGCTTCAATGCCTTTACTTTGAAATTATTGCTTTATGAGTTAACTCTTATGCAAGACTTATTGATGCTTGTCTTGAAAGTACTATTCATGAAAAGTCTTTGCTATATGATTCATTTGTTTACTCATGTCACTTACCGTTGCTTTGATCGCTGCATTCATTACATGTGCTTACAATAGTATGATCAAGATTATGATGGCATGTCACTCCAAAAATTATCTTTGTTATCGTTTACCTGCTCGGGACGAGCAGAAACTAAGCTTGGGGATGCTGATACGTCTCCGACGTATCGATAATTTCTTATGTTCCATGCCACATTATTGATGATATCTACATGTTTTATACATACTTTATGTCATATTTATGCGTTTTCCGGAACTAACCTATTGACGAGATACCGAAGTGCCAGTTCCTGTTTTCTGCTGTTTTTGGTTTCAGAAATCCTAGTAAGGAAATATTCTCGGAATTGGACGAAATCAACGCCCAGAGTCTTAGGATTGCATGAAGCTTCCAGAACACCCGAGAGCCGCTAGAGAGGGGCCACAGGGGGCCCACACATGGTGGCGGCGCGGCCCAGGGGGGGCGCCGCCCTAGTGTCTGGTGGCCCCAGACCCCTTCTGACGCCGCCTCTTCGCCTATTTAAAGGTCCCTGACCTAAATCTTCGAAACGGAAAAGCCACGGTACGAGAAACCATCCAGAGCCGCCGCCATCGCGAAGCCAAGATCCGGGGACAGGAGTCTCGTTCCGGCACGCCGCCGGGATGGGGAAGTGCCCCGGAAGGCTTCTCCATCGACACCGCTGCCATCTCCACCGCCATCTTCATCAACGCTGCTTGTCTCCCATGAGGAGGGAGTAGTTCTCCATCGAGGCTAAGGGCTGTACCGGTAGCTATGTGGTTAATCTCTCTCCTATGTACTTCAATACAATAATCTCATGAGCTGCCTTACATGATTGAGATTCATATGATGATGCTTGTAATCTAGATGTCATTATGCTAGTCAAGTGGATTTTACTTATGTGATCTCCGGAGACTCCTTGTCCCACGTGTGTAAAGGTGACGAGTGTGTGCACCGTGTGGGTCTCTTAGGCTATATTTCACGAGAATACTTATTCACCGAGTTATGATTTGAGTTGGATGTATCTATGAAATTGTGGTGTGTTAGTACCTCCTGTGAATGCTCAAAGTGACAGCGTGGGGTGTTCATTAGTACTTGGGAATACATCTTTAAGGTTTGCCTACATGATGAATTAGAGTTCGTTATCTTGCCAGAGAGTAATTCGGAATAGCATAGTGAAGTGCTTATATTTATATTTCTTTATGATTGCAATGTTGAGAGTGTCCACTAGTGAAAGTATGATCCCTAGGCCTTGTTTCCAATACTGCTATCGCTGCTTGTTTCTTGTTCTACTTGCATCCGTCTTGTACTGCAATATTACCACCATCAACCACACGCCAGTCCTGGACAGGAAAGCACTTTTCTGGTGCCGTTACAACTGCTCATACTTATTCATACCACCTGTATTTCACTATCTCTTCGCCGAACTAGTGCACCTATTAGGTGTGTAGGGGACACAAGAGACTTCTTGCTTTGTGGTTGCAGGGTTGCATGAGAGGGATATCTTTGACCTCTTCCTCCCTGAGTTCGATAAACCTTGGGTGATCCATGATACGTCTCCGATGTATCGATAATTTCTTATGTTCCATGCCACATTATTGATGTTATCTACATGTTTTATGCACACTTTATGTCATATTCGTGCATTTTCTGGAACTAACCTATTAACAAGATGCCGAAGTGCCGATTCTGTTTTCTGCTGTTTTTGGTTTCAGAAATCCTAGTAAGGAAATATTCTCGGAATTGGGCGAAATCAACGCCCAGGGGCCTATTTTTCCACGAAGCTTCCAGAAGACCGAAGACGAAACGAAGTGGGGCCACGAGGCGCCCGGACTACAGGGCGGCGCGGCCTAGGGTTGGGCCGCGCGGCCCTGTCATCTGGAGCCCTCGTGTGCCCCCCTGACTTGCCCTTCCGCCTACAAATAGCCTCCGTGACGAAACCCCCAGTACCGAGAGCCACGATACGGAAAACCTTCCAGAGACGCCGCCAACGCCGATCCCATCTCGGGGGATCCAGGAGATCGCCTCCGGCACCCTGCCGGAGAGGGGAATCATCTCCCGGAGGACTCTACGCCGCCATGGTCGCCTCCGGTGTGATGTGTGAGTAGTCTACCCCTGGACTATGGGTCCATAGCGGTAGCTAGATGGTTGTCTTCTCCCCATTGTGCTATCATTGTCGGATCTTGTGAGCTGCCTAACATGATCAAGATCATCTATCTGTAATTCTATATGTTGCGTTTGTTGGGATCCAATGAATAGAGAATACTTGTTATGTTGGTTATCAAAGTTATATCTACATGTTGTTTATGATCTTGCATGCTTTCCGTTACTAGTAGATGCTCTGGCCAAGTAGATGCTTGTAACTCCAAGAGGGAGTACTTATGCTCGATAGTGGGTTCATGCCTGCATTGACACATGGGACGAGTGACGAAAGTTCTAAGGTTGTGTTGTGCTTGTTGCCACTAGGGATAAAACATTGATGCTATGTCTAAGGATGTAGTTGTTGATTACATTACGCACCATACTTAATGCAATTGTACTGTTGCTTTGCAACTTAATACTGGAGGGGTTCGGATGATAACCTCGAAGGTGGACTTTTTAGGCATAGATGCGGTTGGATGGCGGTCTATGTACTTTGTCGTAATGCCCAATTAAATCTCACTATACTCATCATGATATGTATGTGCATGGTCATGCTCTCTTTATTTGTCAATTGCCCAAGCTGTAATTTGTTCACCCAACATGTTGTTCGTCTTATGGGAGAGACACCTCTAGTGAGCTGTGGACCCCGGTCCAATTCTCTTTACTTGAAATACAATCTCATTGCAATACTTGTTCTCTTGTTTTTACGCAAACAATCATCTTCCACACAATACGGTTAATCCTTTGTTACGGCAAGCCGGTGAGATTGACAACCTCACTTTGTTTCGTTGGGGCAAAGTACTTTGGTTGTGTTGTGCGGGTTCCACGTTGGCGCCGGAATCCCTGGTGTTGCGCCGCACTACATCTCGCCGCCATCAACCTTCAACGTGCTTCTTGACTCCTACTTGGTCCGATTAAACCTTGGTTTCTTGCGAGGGAAACTTGCCGCTGTGCGCATCACACCTTCCTCTTGGGGTTTCCAACGGACGTGCCAACCACACGCATCAAGCAAATTTACGGCGCCGTTGCCGGGAGATCAAGACACGCTGCAAGGGGAGTCTCCACTTCTCAATCTCTTTACTTTGTTTTTGTCTTGCTTAGTTTTATTTACTACTTTGTTTGCTGCACTAAATCAAAATACAAAAAAATTAGTTGCTAGTTTTACTTTATTTGCTATCTAGTTTGCTATATCAAAAACACAAAAAAATTAGTTACTTGCATTTACTTTACTTATTTCATCATGTTTCCTCCTAAGTTTGTTCTTAAAGATGTACCGGTAGGTCGAGGATCTATCCTTGGGAAAGACAATATAGAAGATTTTTTCACTCATATTAGTACGGTCGAAGATTTTGAAGATAGACACTTGGCAGAACTTGCCCCCACTTATGAAATTGCTGTTGCTTCTTTAGTACATGCATTAGAAGCTAGATTTGTTAATCTTAATCCTGTGATTCAACATATGTTTCTCACACTCAGTGATATGGAAGAAGGAGAAAAGAAAGATTTTGTATTAGAAACCCTTCTTAAAGAATTTGGAGGAATAGCGAGAGAAGCTAGAAAAGTTTTCACTAAATATAATATGCTAGGTTCTTATACCAACTTTACCAGTACCCTTGAGAAGATGGAAAAGGATAGACAAAAGTACACTAATAAAGTTAATTATGAGGGGGATATTAAAACATCAATACCTTGCAAGCTCTTGGGAATGTGTGAGGCACTAGAAAAGAATTTTGATTGGATTGTTCCTGAAGATTTGTTTGATGAGAGTAGCAAGCCCAAGACTAATGAAAAGGGAACCTCTGAAACTCACATAGAAAAGATAATATGCATAGTTGAGAACAATTCACACCCCGCTGAGAATACACCATCCTTTGATAATACTTGATACACACTTTCTGCGCCTAGCTGAAAGGCGTTAAAGAAAAGCGCTTATGGGAGACAACCCATGTTTTTACCTACAGTACTTTGTTTTTATTTTGTGTCTTGGAAGTTGTTTACTACTGTAGCAACCTCTCCTTATCTTAGTTTTGTGTTTTGTTGTGCCAAGTTAAGCCGTTGATAGAAAAGTAAGTACTAGATTTGGATTACTGCACAGTTCCAGATTTCTTTGCTGTCACGAATCTGGGTCTACCTCCCTGTAGGTAGCTCAGAAAATTATGCCAATTTACGTGCCTGATCCTCAGATATGTACGCAACTTTCATTC
>NC_061510.1:121005219-121082952 GCF_022539505.1 Lolium rigidum
GTGTTTGTTGAAGGGAGCACATGCATCACCCTTTCTTGGTGATGTCTTCCTGTAGCCCTTGTCAAATTAAATTCCTCTGATACTGATGGGAGGGCTTGCTCACCACACACGTCAGGATGAAGTGGAGAGAAACTACTCGTCCCTTGTTGGACACGGACCATTGGAAACTTATTTGGCATATATCTTATATTACACCTTGTCAGTGCCCATGAGTCAGCAGCTTACTCAACGTTTCCAAGGCAGCAGGGGATCAAAAGAAAATCAGAGGGTGAAAAAAATCCAAGAAAAGAAAGTTTTATAGTACATAGAGGATGACATGCGGGTCCCATGAGCCAGCAGGTTGCTCAACGTATCAAAGGTGGCATGAGATCGAAAGAAAAAGGCAAGTGACCAAATATCAGAAGCCAAAAATAATAATCCAAGAAAAGTAATTTTTATTGTACATAGAGGATGACATGTGGGTCAAAGGCCGCAGGGGATCAAAAGAAAAAAAGGCAAATAGCCAGAAATTAGGGGTAAAAAATAAATCCAACAAAGGAAAGGTTTGTTGTTCATAGAGGCTGACATGTGGGACCCATGAGCCAGCGGCGACCTCAATTTCAAAGGCGGCATATGATCGAAAAGAAAAAGGCAAGTTAGCAAAAATCAGGGGGTAAAAAAAATCTAAGAAAAGAAACTTTATTGTACATACAGGATGACATGCGGGTCCCATGAGCCAGCAGGTTCCTCAACGTTTCAGAGGTGGCATGAGATCAAAAGAAAAAGGAAACTGACCAAATATCAGGAGCAAAAAATAATCCAAGAAAAGAAACTTTTATTGTACATAGAGGATGACATATGGGTCCCACTTATACAAGCTCTTTCGCTCCAAGATCTTGCAAGTTGATTGTACATAGAGGATGACATGCGGGGCCCTTGTGTCAGCAGCTTAATCAACGTTTCCAAGGCGGCAGGGGATCAAAAGAAAAAGGAAATAGCCAAAAATAAGAGGGTGAAAAAAAATCCAAGAAAAGAAACTTTTATAGTATAGAGGATGACATGTGGGTCCCATGAGCCAGCAGCTTCCTCAACGTTTCAGAGGCTGCATGAGATCGAAAGAAAAAGGCAAGTGACCAAAAATAAGTGGGTAAAAAAAATCCAAGAAAAGAGACTTGATTGTACATTGAGGATGACATGCGGGTCCCATCAGTCAGCAGCTTACTCAACGTTTCCAAGGCGGCAGGGGATCAAAAGAAAATGGAAATAGCCAAAGATCAGAGGGTGAAAAAAATCCAAGAAAAGAAACTTTTGTAGTACATTGAGGATGACATGCGGGTCCCATGGGCCAGCGAGGTTCCTCAACGTTTTCAAGGGCGGCATGAGATCGAAAGAAAAGGCAAGTGACCAAAAATCAGAGGGTGAAAAATAATCCAAGAAAAGAAACTTTTATTGTACATAGAGGATGACATGCTGTCCCAACGTTTCAAATGCGGCTTGAGATCAAAAGAAAAAGAAAGTAGCCAGAAATTAGGGGGTAAAAAAAAACTCCAAGAAAAGAAAATTGATTGTACATAGAGGATGACATGCGGGTCCCACGAGTTAGCAGCTTACTCAACGTTTCCAAGGCGGCGGGGATCAAAAGAAAAAGGAAATAGCCAAAAATCAGAGAGTGAAAAAAAACCCCTAGAAAATAAACTTTTGTAGTACATAGAGGATGACATGCGGGTCCCATGAGCCGGCAGGTTCCTCAATGTTTCAAACGTGGCATGAGATCGAAAGAAAAAGGCAAGTGACCAAATATCAGGAGCCAAAAATAATCCAAGAAAAGAAACTTGATTGTACATAGAGGATGACATGCGGGTCCCATTGTGCGGCAGTGGTCCCAACGTTTCAAATGCGGCTTGAGATCAAAAGAAAATGAAAGTAGCCAGAAATTAGGGGGTCAAAAAAAAACTCCAAGAAAGAAAAGCTTTATCGTTCATACAGGCTGACATGTGGGACCTATGAGCCAGCAGCTTACTAAACGTTTCAAAGGCGGCAGGGGATCAAAAGAAAAAGGAAATAGCCAAAAATCAGAGGGTGAAAAAAATCCAAGAAATCAAACTTTTATTGTACATAGAGGATGACATGCGGGTCCCATGAGTCAGCAGATTCCTCAACGTTTCAAACGTGGCATGAGATCGAAAGAAAAAGGCAAGTGACCAAATATCAGGAGCCAAAAATAATCCAAGAAAAGAAACTTTATTGTACATAGAGGATGACATGCGGGTCCCATTTGGCGACGAGCGGTCTCAACGTTTCCAAGGCGGCACGGGACCAAAAGAAAAATGAAGTAGCCGGAAATCGGGGGTGAAAACAATCCAAGAAAAGAAAGATTTCAATTGGGCTGCATCCGGACATCTGGGCCTTCGAACTATCCTTACGGGCCGTTTGACTCGTACAATTTCAGCCCACTCCAGAACATGAAAGTTCGGATTTTTCTCAAAAAAAAACAGGAAAGTCCTATGCTTCGCCAAAACAAAAAACAAGGAGATTCAAGATATAAGTTGTAAAAATAAAGATTTAATTTATCCGTTTGCAATAGCTCAGAGCGAAATACACTGTTTATTGTCTGCAAAATAATCAAGATATCACATGTTTCTTGTACGGGGGGGCGACATCAGGGACCCATGAGCCAGCGAGCGTCGTCAACGTTTCAAAGGCGGCGGGGGATCGAAAATAAAAATAAACCAAATATCGAGTTGGTAAAAAAATCCAAGAAAAGAAAACATTTATCGTTCGAGAGGATGACATGCGGGACCGATGAGGCAGCGAGCATCCTCAACGTTTCCAAGGCGGCGGGGATCAAAGAAAAAAAGGAAATAGCCGAGAAATTAATTAGGGGTTCAAAATAAATCCATCAAAGGAAAGTTTTATTGTTCATAGAGGATGACATGTGGGACCGACCTGCCAACGAGCGTCCTCATCGTTTCAAAGGGGCAGGAGATCAAAAGAAAAAGGCAAATAGCCAGAAATTAGGGGTAAAAAATAACTCCAAGAAAGGAAACTTTTATTGTTCGTAGAGGATGACATGCGGGACCCATGATCCAGCAGCTTACTTAACGTTTCAAATGCGGCATGAGATCGAAAGAAAAAGGCAAGTGACAAAATATCAGGAGCCCAAGATAATCCAAGAAAAGAAACTTTATTTACATAGAGGATGACATGCGTGTCCCATTTTGCAGCAGCGGTCCCAACGTTTCAAATGCGGCTTGAGATCAAAAGAAAAAGAAAGTAGCCAGAAATTAGGGGGTCAAAAAAAATCCAAGAAAATAAAGTTGATGGACATAGAGGATGACATGCGGGTCCGATGAGCTAGCAGCTTACTCAACGTTTCCAAGGCGGCAGGGGATCAAAAGAAAAAGGAAATAGCCAAAAATCAGAGGGTGAAAAAAAACAAAGAAAATGAACTTTTATAGTACATAGAGGATGACATGCGGGTCCCATGAGCCGGCAGGTTCCTCAACGTTTCAAACGTGGCATGAGATCGAAAGAAAAAGGCAAGTGACCAAATATCAGGAGCCAAAAATAATTCAAGAAAAGAAACTTGATTGTACATAGAGGATGACATGCGGGTCCCAATTAGCGGCAGCGGTATCACCGTTTGAGAGGCTGCACGGGATCGAAAGAAAAAGGCAAGTGACCAAATATCAGGAGCCAAAAATAATCCAAGAAAAGAAATTTTATTGTACGTAGAGGATGACATGCGGGTCCCATTTTGCAGCAGCGGTCTCAACGTTTTCAAGGCGGCACGGAACCAAAAGAAAAATGAAGTAGCCAGAAATAGGGGGTGAAAAAAATCCAAGAAGAAAGATTTCAATTGGGCTGCATCTGGACATCTGGGCCTTCGAACTATCCTGCTTGGCCTTTTGACTCGTACAATTTCAGCCCACTCCAAAACAGGAAAGTTCCGAATTTTCTAAAAAAATAGGAAAGTCCTATGCTTCGCAAAGACAAAAAAACAAGGAGATTCATCATATAAGTTTGTTTATGTAAAAATAAAGATTTAATTATCCGTTTGAAATAGCTCAGAGCGCAATACATTGTTTATTGTCTGCAAAATAATCAAGATATCATATGTTTCTTGTACGGGGAGGCCGACATCGGGGACCCATGAGCCAACAACGTCGTCAACGTTTTAAAGGCGGCGGGATGGAAAGAAAAAATAAATCATAAATCTGTTGGTAAAAAATCCAAGAAAAGAAACATTTTTCGTTACGAGAGGATGACATGCGGGACCCATGAGGCAGCGGCATCCTCGGCGTTTATTGTTCATAGAGGTTGACATGTGGGACCCGTGAGCCGACGGCGTCCTCAACGTTTTAAAGGCTGCACGTGATCGAAAGAAAAAATAAGCCAAAAATCGTTTGGTCAACAAAATCCAAGAAAATAAACATTTACCGTTCTGGAGGATGACATGCGGGACCCATGAGGCAGCAGCATCCTCAACGATTCCAAGGCGGCAGGGGAAATATCCAGAAATTAATTAGGGGTTCAAAATAAATCCATCAAAGGAAACTTTTATTGTTCATAGAGGATGACATGTGGGACCGACCTGCCAACACGTCCTCATCGTTTCAGAGGGGCAGGAGATCAAAAGAAAAAGGCAAATAGCCAAATTAGGGGTAAAAAATAACTCCAAGAAAGGAAACTTTTATTGTTCGTAGAGGATGACATGCGGGACCCATGAGCCAGCAGCTTACTCAACGTTTCAAAGGCGGCATGAGATCGAAAGAAAAAGGCAAGTGACAAAATATCAGGAGCCAAAGATAATCCAAGAAAAGAAACTTTATTGTACGTAGAGGATGACATGCGGGTCCCATTTAGCAGCAGGGGTCTCAACGTTTCAAATGCGGCTTGAGATCAAAAGAAAAAGAAAGTTGATTGTACATAGAGGATGACATGCGGGTCCCATGAGTCAGCAGCTTACCCAACGTTTCCAAGGCGGCAGGGGATCAATAGAAAAAGGAAATAGCCAAAAATCAGAGGGTGAAAAAAAATCCAACAAAGGAAACTTTTATAGCACATAGAGGATGACATGCGGGTCCCATGGGCCGGCGGGTTCATCAACGATTCAAACGTGGCATGAGATCGAAAGAAAAAGGCAAGTGAAAAAATATGAGGAGCCAAAAATAATTCAAGAAAAGAAACTTTTATAGCACATAGAGGATGACATGCGGGTCCCATGAGCCGACGGGTTCCTCAACGTTTCAAACGTGGCATGAGATCGAAAGAAAAAGGCAAGTGACCAAATATGAGGAGCCAAAAATAATTCAAGAAAAGAAAGTTTTATAGTACATAGAGGATGACATGCGGATCCCATTTAGCAGCAGCGGTATCACCGTTTGAGAGGCGGCAGGGGTTCAAAAGAAAAAAAAAATTGCCAAAAATCAGAGGGTGAAAAAACCCAAGAAAATGAACTTTTATAGTACATAGAGGATGACATGCGGGTCCCATGAGCCTGCAGGTTCCTCAACGTTTCAAACGTGGCATGAGATCGAAAGAAAAAGGCAAGTGCCCAAATATGAGGTGCCAAAAAATCTCCAAGAAAAGAAAGTTGATTGCTCATAGAGGATGACATGCGGGTCCCATTTGGCTGCAGCGGTCTCACTGTTTGAGAGGCGGCAGGGGATCGAAAGAAAAAGGCAAGTGACCAAATATCAGGAGCCAAAAATAATTCAAGAAAAGAAAGTTTTATAGTCCATAGAGGATGACATGCGGGTCCCATTTAGCAGCAGCGGTATCACCGTTTGAGAGGCGGCAGGGGATCGAAAGAAAAAGGCAAGTGACCAAATATGAGGTGCCAAAAAAAATCCAAGAAAAGAAAGTTTTATAGTCCATAGAGGATGACATGCGGGTCCCATTTAGCAGCAGCGGTATCACCGTTTGAGAGGCGGCAGGGGTTCAAAAGAAAAAAGAAATTGCCAAAAATCAGAGGGTGAAAAAAACCAAGAAAATGAACTTTTATAGTACATAGAGGATGACATGCGGGTCCCATGAGCCTGCAGGTTCCTCAACGTTTCAAACGTGGCATGAGATCGAAAGAAAAAGGCAAGTGAAAAAATATGAGGAGCCAAAAATAATTCAAGAAAAGAAACTTTTATAGCACATAGAGGATGACATGCGGGTCCCATGAGCCTGCAGGTTCCTCAACGTTTCAAACGTGGCATGAGATCGAAAGAAAAAGGCAAGTGCCCAAATATGAGGTGCCAAAAAAACTCCAAGAAAAGAAAGTTGATTGCTCATAGAGGATGACATGCGGGTCCCATTTAGGCTGCAGCGGTCTCACCTGTTTGAGAGGCGGCGGGGGATCGATAGAAAAAGGCAAGTGACCAAATATCGGGAGCCAAAAATAATTCAAGAAAAGAAAGTTTTATAGTCCATAGAGGATGACATGCGGGTCCCATTTAGCGGCAGCGGGATCACCGTTTGAGAGGCGGCGGGGGATCGAAAGAAAAAGGCAAGTGACCAAATATGAGGTGCCAAAAAAACTCCAAGAAAAGAAAGTTTTATAGTACATAGAGGATGACATGCGGGTCCCATTTAGCAGCAGCGGTATCACCGTTTGAGAGGCGGCGGGGGATCGAAAAAAAGGCAAGTGACCAAATATGAGGTGCCAAAAAAAACTCCAAGAAAAGAAAGTTGATTGCACATAGAGGATGACATGCGGGTCCCATTTAGCAGCAGCGGTCTCAACGTTTCCAAGGCGGCAAGGGATCAAAAGAAAAAGGAAGTAGCCAGAAATCGGGGGTCAAAAAAATCCAAGAATAGAAAGAATTTTGGTTCATAGAGGATGACATGCGGGACCCATGATCCTGCATCGTAAAAGGCTCGATCGGAGAACGTTGAACGAGATGACGCGATCGAGAAAAAAAACAATGCCAGAGAGGCTGCCATCTGGGCCCTACATCCCTCGGCGGTGCGGATTTGCGTTGACTCGGCCGGCGAACCCGAGATTTCGAGATGCACCACGTCCCGGGCCACCATACGCGACGTTTTGGCCGCTTTCGTCGGGCCGGGTGGCCTCAAAAACGAGAAAAAAAAAGTTTTGACATGCACCACGGAGGGACCCAAAATCGTCGGTCATGGTACACCAGCAACCACGGCGCGACTTCAACTTCGTCGGCCATGGCAACTTTTCTTGTAGTGTGGTCATAAGGACTAGGTAACTATGTATCGAAAGCTTATAGCAAATAACTCAATGACGTGATCTTATGCTATGCTTAATTGGGTGTGTCCATTACATCATTCATATAATGATATAACCTTGTTATTAATAACATCCAATGTTCATGATTGTGAAACTAATCATCCATTAATCAACAAGCTAGTTAAGAGGCATACTAGGGACTCTTTGTTGTTCACATAACACACATGTATCAATGTTTCGGTTAATACAATTATAGCATGATATATAAACATTTATCATAAACATAAAGATATATAATAACCACTTTTATTATTGCCTCTTGGGCATATCTCCTTCACTTACAAAGGGCCCCCGCTACCTGGGCTTGTTGAATTAGCTAGTGTGATTTGCGTGATCTAAATTTTGTATGTATGGTGGCGCCCTTGTTTTTCGGGTTTCTTTTTTACCAAAAAGTACTTGGGTAAAATTAGGTGAAATTAGCATTATTAGACAATATTTTTCAATATGAACCCAACGAAACCAATTAGGTAAAATATAATCAAGATGGGGAAATTTGCTACAGTACACAAACTTTTCGTTTTTGGCCGTGCGGTGTTCTGCAAAATGTGTCACAAAAATTGTAATAGTGTCTGGCAAAGATACAAGCGGACCGTATGTGTCAACAAACATCCGAAAATAACGGTGTCAAATTTTCCCATCAACATTGTGTTGCTCAATTATTTTGATCAAGGTTCATCTTGTACTATATATGTGTCTTATTCATCGAAATGGGGTAGTGTTTTCTTTGCAATAGATGCCATTGCGGCAGAACAAAAGCATAATGTATTTGAGTCTTAAGCAATGTACTTCCTTCACTTGTGTACTGCATTTCTTATTTGCTTAATATGATTTGACCGTAAATTAATAAAAAATCCCACCAAGTTTAATCGGGTGAAGCTCGGTGATCAGGGGGTACATGAGCACCCCCTAACTGGCTGCCACGTGTCTAACACCGTTTACTGTCCGTGTGCTCCGGCCGTGCTCCACCGCCTGTCATCCCCACTTGCCCCCACTCGGCCGCTCCTTCTCGAGCGCGCACCAGCTCGAAAAGCGAGCTCCTCTGGAGCACCAGCTCTGAACGGCGAACAACAAGACAGGAGACAGCGCTGGAGGCCGTTAATAAGCGCTTAAACAGATTCTTTCCACGATCCTCTACCTCCTTCCATGGAACTGCTGACCGCGCCGCGTGCCACGGATCTTTTTTCCGGAAACGGTAAATCAAGAGATCAAATCGGCGTTGGGCGTGTCCACGATGGCAAATCATGAGCTCAAATCAAGTCGGGGGAAGAGAAATTGAGAGTTAGGAGAAGGGAAATCGAGAGCTCTTCGTCACCGAGGAGGAGCCGGAGGTGGTCGCCGACGCTGCTCTCGAATCACCGCTCGACCTCGCGTCTTTCGCGCTCGATTTGGGAGAAGAGACGAGTTCGATGGAGGGGAAGAACCACTCGACCTCCTCTTCCTAGAGCGGATACCCGTTGAATCGAGCTGGACGAAGAGCTCCTATTGAATCGAGCTGGAAGAAGAGTGTCCACACCCGCCGCCGGGCCCAATCAGTTCCGCCCCTCCTCTGGCTAGCAGCGATTTATTTCTCTCTCTCTCTCCAATTCCGCTCATACCATAGCTGCTAGATGGTGCCAGTGGTCAGCGAGCGCCGGAGCGCGGCAGGGCCATGGAGGAGCGGTGGGTGGGTCGAAGTGGAGGAGCGGTGGGTCGGGATAAGACGCCAGAGCTTGAATCCCTCTACAACACATCGACGAGCAGAATTGGAGAGAGATAGAAATCGGAACAAATAGTCGTCCAGCTCGAGTCAACGGGAGGGTAAGATCACAGCAGATCCCGCGAGATCTCGATGGCGGCGCTGGTGTTCGAGCGCAGCGGGCCTTTGTTGGGGAGGAAGCGGAGGAGCGGTGGTTGGTTTGGGTAGCCGCTCCTTCTAAGAGCTCTGAGCTCCGTTGACTCGATTTTGGGGAGGAGGCGAGTTCGATAGAGGGGAAGCGCTAACGGTGGGCATGGGCGTGGAGGTGCGGCCCGCGGCGAGGGCGGCAGAATCAGGAGTTGACCGGCGCATCACGAGCAGTCGACGGCGACGCTAGTGTTCGAGCGCGGTGGGGCGCCGTTGTTGGGAGGAAGCTGAGGAGCGGCCTCCTTGAGTGGATGATTCCCCAGCACGAACGGCGGGAGGAGGAGAAGAGGTCAGCTCAGAGGCAGAAAAGTAGATTTCACGGCGGTTTGATGGCCGTGAGCATCTACTCGCGTAGATCGAATCTAAAAGCAAATCTAACGGTGTCTAGGGGTGCTCACGTACCCCCTGATCACCAAATCCACTCTCCAAGTTTAATTGAGCAAATAGGTAAAAGCACACACTACTGCATGAACACGCTCACTTGGTTAGGAAAGATGCCTCCTTCAGAGTGGCAACTGTCGATCTAGTCGTGGAAAAAAAACATAATTTTGGGACAAATAATTCAAGCTTGAACGAAACCAAAGTATGGATGAGTAAATACAAAGGACATGGACGGAGATTCAGAGAACTGAAAAGTCTCCCATATATATCCAGGGGAAAAGTTTAGGGTGTTGGTTTCAAACATAACCCCTAAACCAAGAAACAAATATTTGATGTGAAGTTGTCTAGATTACGGATGCCACTGCCCAGCGGTGAAGGTTTGGGTTTTCTTTACACCTTGGACTGATGCTTGTCCCCGCCTTTCTGCATTCTTTTCCAACTGAACTCTCCGTTTCCAAGCATTTCGACGTTTAAAATTAAGAGGTTGACCCATAAAACCGGTTAGATTTTATATCGATTGAGAAGCTAGTGGGGAGGATTTTCAGGCTTTCACACAATTTTGTGAAAGTGAACAAAACATCCTTTCTGAGAAAGCCAACAAGTTATACTTTACATCATTTGGTAGAGTTCGTGACTTTGAAGTCGACGCTGAAATTTTGTTCTCCCTCAATGAGACTACATAATATAATTGAACAAAATGATTCCTTTATATATGTTACTCTCTTATTGTTGTGTATGACAGCATCGCGCCAGATAACCTGACAAGAAGATGCCGACGGCCAAATCTTGCGGACAGCCATGGCCAGAAAAAACCGTTGGCACAGCTCTGCTGTCGGCGTCCCAAGGCCTTAGGAATTTTTACATGTGCACTGAGGGCTGCCGTCGTCACGGCCTACACCGCTGCCACGTGGATCTAGAGGTCGCCTGCTGCTGCCCATTTGATGGTGCAGAGTTATGCCAACGGAACCCTTCCCCGCTCCATGAACGCCCCAGGGTAAGACGTGTGTCCCTCTAAGCCGATGGCAAAGTTGTCAGTGTACCTGCGCCGCCGCCATCTCACCGTCGGCGGTGGACGGGACTGTCGGCACAGGGCCATCTACGCCGACAGCTGTGTCACGCCAATGGTCTGGCAGCTGTGCCTATGCCGGCTATGCCGACGGTGGTAGTCGGCAGAACTGTACACTGATCGTTTCCGTGGCTATGCTGAGGACGAAGGCCGTCGGCGTATCGCACGAATCCTGTAGTGAGCTGATCTCTAAAGTGAATTAATGTGGCGGACGGTAGTTCTGAAAAACGTGCCAGATGCCGGCTAACAGGCAGGTACGTACAACTTTCCATGGATGAAAATAACCTAACTAAGCACGACGATGTTGATGCATGTACGTTGATCGCCAGCTGGCTTCTTACGAAACCACGTTTAGACACAATAGTATAAAGGACTGGCATTTTCACCGAGAGCTGTTCGGTGTCCAGACAAAACATGACCGTGTCAGCCAGCACTCTCACCTTTCAGTTCGAGCTGCCGAGAATATGTGGCGCGTAGTCCATGATGCGGAAAAACTTTATCGACCTTGCAGCGTGCGTTGACACCACACTACTGAAAATCGGGAAAGAGCTGGCATCATCCCCGACTCGATTTAGCATCTCCAAGCGTTGGCGTCTCTGGGAGTTTTTGACCTTGGCTGATGAGGTTACTCCGGTGTGCTCCCCTCTTGGCAAATGTCAGGCTGTGTCAAAAACAATAATGGTTGAGATCTTCCAATATCTCTTCGTAAGCGAGGTTATGATCGTAAAATTTAAAAATCTGATTCGTACGTACGACCCTCTAGAGGTCTGTATGGCCCGCGTTATCTTGTACGATTAATTTTTGTAAGTATAGTGTACTACTACGGTGACGTGCATGTACCGAATAGGCGGGGCATATAAAAAAAGGGCCGTAGATGTCTCCGCGTACGTCACCCCACCAATTTTCCCATCAAATCAGGAACGAAAATACCATATGTATACAGATGGGCATACATGGGCTGGATATGGGTCAGCAGGCCGAAGGTTGGAAAAGAAACAAAAAAAAGAATATAACCTCTCAACTTGTGCTAGGCGGGAGCACCGGAGTAGGACTCGTTCTTATGGGGCAACTAGCGCATGGGCAGCTCGATCACCGGCCGAGAGCTTTTTCAAAAAAAAAAAATATGAATCTAGTAATCTAGACAAACTCAGCTTTTAACGCAGCTTAATTTGTTGAATTTGGCCTAGATAAGTATGCATCTAGTAATCTAGTAGTTATGTAGGTTCGCTCATTTTAGAAAAAATAAATACTTATAACGATTCTAGTATAAATGACACCGAGCTGG
This sequence comes from Lolium rigidum, assembly GCF_022539505.1. NCBI lineage: Eukaryota > Viridiplantae > Streptophyta > Magnoliopsida > Poales > Poaceae > Lolium > Lolium rigidum. The sequence goes on from NC_061510.1 coordinate 121,017,062, forward strand.
CACAGGAGCTGACGAGCCGTTCGGTGCCGAGAAAAACTCAGTGACATAGCCGTGTCAACACTCTTACTTTCTGTTCGATCTGCTGATAATATGTGGCGCGTTGTAGTGCGGTGCGGTGACACCACCAGAAATCGGGAAAGAGTTGGCCATCGTTCCCGGCTCGATTTAGCAACTCCAAGCGTTTGCGTCTCAGGCTGGCCATAGTGCTAGTATCATAGGTAGTATCATGCATCTTAGGCCCACAAAAATGTTGATGTGGCATCTAATTAATGAGGAGAGACAAGATTAGAGTAACATAGATGGATACTGTATCATAGCGCACATTACGAGAAAAGCTAATGCTAAATAGATCTTGTACACATATTTTGTATTGGGTTTCTACAAATAAATTTAGAAGATTATGATACTACTCTATAATACCACCCACTATAGTGATAATATCATAGACAAGTATCATATGCATGATATTACAATATGATACTATGCACTGTGACCAGCCTCATGGACATGAGTTGCTGACCTTGGCTAATGGGATTTCTACGGGGCAATTAACGCATGGGCAGCATGGCTTTCGTCCGAGAGCTTTTCAACTAACAACCGTAAAAAAATGAATGCTTTACATGGGTGCATGTACATGCGTCTGCGCCTCTGCGGGATCGATCCTTTCAGTCTCGTTGGACCTAATTGCTTTCCTGAATTGTGCAATCTTTCTTGTAACTAGCAGGCAATGAGGCGAGTGAGGAGTTGGGGTTTTGACGAGACGAGCTGATCCGAGCATGAGAATTAATGCGCGGAATCGATTGGTGGAAATGGATTAGTGCGCGCCGACTGCGTCTATGCGTTTCGTTTCTTCTTCGTCCGCTACTTAATTTACTTGATGTCTAAAGCAAGCAAGTTTCAACCAACGTGCAATGCCATACTCTCTTCTTTTGCTTCCATCTGTAGACGAGTCACAGCCTCACAGAAGATTTCGCAAGTCGATTGTTGTCTTGCCGGCGCAAGGGGACAAGACTGTGCTGAAATTTCGTCGTTATTAATGCATATGGGGAAATAAGGCCAAATCATGTTCAGGAAATCAGATATCTAAGCGGAGACCTGTTCCATGCAAGAGCCTTCATGTTGCAAGTTGATTCCAGGTCATGTTGACTATACAGGGAAACGGCGGAAACAAATCTCTACTGTAATTAAAGCTGAAAGCTGACGGGAAAATATAAGACAAAGAACTAGAGCGGGATAGTGGGTGGATTTGATACTGCTGCACTGAGATGGTGAACTGAACCAGGTACAACTTGCCTTGATAGAAGATGAAGAACAGTCAAAGGATTAGGAGCCCAATTTGGGTCCAGTTAACCTGGTCTTCGACAGCAAGCAAGTGCTCTGAAACTGAAAGCTAACCATGCATGAACAGACGGATAGACGGTGCGGCAAAATGTTCACGCAGAAAGTGACAGAATAAGGTCATCTCAGGTGACTATGACTACGGCGGGCACGAACCAACCATTTCTTGGAACTAGGTGAGCTTGTTGTATATGTCAACTTGTTTTAAAAAAATTATAATGTTGTTCACTACAGATGTGTCCACACTTGTCTTCTTGCAATTTTCTGGACATAGGATCGCATTGCACAATAGAAGATATATAAAAGCAAATATCTGTATCCAAAGGGAAATAATTTGTGCTCCAACATTGTAGGAAAATGCTTGAACATAGTTGCAAGTGAAAGATGAGGGGTCAAGAAACTCCACGGAAGAAAGTAACACCTATATTACCTTGAAATTACACCAATGATGATGATGTACTAAACTTGCCTGGATAGAAGATGAAGAACAGTCAAAGTATTAGGAGCGAGTTGAGTTCAGTTAACCTGGTCTTCGACAGCAAGCAAGTGGTCTCCAAATCAAAGCTATATATCCATGCATCTACAGACGGTGAGACGTGAGACAGCAGCTTGTCTTAACAGATAGGAGTAGTATTAGACTATTAGTAGATTACATACGTAGTCACCTCAGATGATCTTATTCTGTCGCTTTCCGTGTGAGGATTTTGCCACACCAAGCGCAGGCACAACCCAACCATTGTATCGAACTCAATGATCGTATTGTCTATGCCAATTTGTCTTATTTTTTATGATACATTGTTCATGGATGTGTTTACATTTGTCTTCTTGCAATTTTGTAATTAACCGTATGATCACATTGCACAATAAATGATAGTAGAACCTAATGTCCACATCCAAAGGGAAATTATTTGTGCTCCAACATTGTAGGAAGATTCTTCAACATTGTTAAAAGTCAAAGATGAGGGATCAACAAGCTATTTCACCGAAGGAAGTAACGCCAATTACTTTAAATGACGATGAAGAAGATGATTATGATGACGATGGTGATGAGAAGGATGAACCGGCACCGAAGGCAAGAAACAAGGGGAGACCATATGGAAGGAGGTAGGAGAGGGGGTTGTAATTTTTTAAATAATATGATTTTGTAAATCAAATTTACAAATAATATATTTAGTCCGCATACTCGAAACATAGTAATGTGTGACTAAACTTTAATCCCACCCTTGCCATTCGCACATGAACCAAGAGAATGTCAGAATTTATATTGGGACATGGACTAGGGCTCAAGTTCAAATTCCAGCATTTCTCACCCGCTGGGAGGTGTAGAACGATGGTTTACATGGGTGCATGCATGTACATGCATCTGCAGGATCGACTGATCTTACGGACCTTGGACCTAATTACTTCCTGAATTGTCCCATCTTTCTTGTTACTAGCAGGCAATGAGGCGAATGAGCAGGCGAGCTTTTGACTAGAGGAAAACGATAGGGCTGATGCGACGAGAGGTGCGCCGTTCCTGCCTGATTCGAGCATCACAATGCGGAGTCGATTACTGGAAAAGGATTACTGCTCAGTGCGCTCGAACTTGGTGTATGCGTTTCGTTTCTTCTTCGTCCTTTCTAATCAACAACTTTTATCGAAGTCTAAAGGAAGCAAGTGACAACGTGTATATACCCTCTTCTTTTTGCTTCCATTCGTAGGTATCACGATTGCCGTTCTTGGATGAGTAACATGAGACTTCGGAACTGTCGTGGTATCGTCACGGCATATGCCATAGGGTGGCTAATCGAAGTGGTTCCTGAGGGATCTCACGGCGGTATCCGGATGCGGGTATGGGCACGAGCGACACGGCGACGTACCCAGGTTCGAGGCCCTCCGATGGAGGTAAAACCTCTACTCCTGCTATGAGTGTATATGATGATCACACAGTACAATGGTGCTCCTAGAGCTGTGTCCGGCTGCTCCTGAGAGGCTAAGGGAGACGATGGTCTCTCTCACAGGGCAGCTCTGTAGGTGGGTGAAAGCAATAAATGATCGATCCCCTGCACGAGAGGGGGTAGTGCGGCTTATATAGGCACCGGCACTTTACATATAAGACCCTATAGTTTACTGGCCGGCTTGGCCGGCTCCGGCTTCCGCTCCTTCCCGAGGCGGTGACGTCAGGAGTGGTTGAGGCATCGTGGCCTGTCCCATCCGGCTGCCACGGTCAGCGGTATGGAGGAGGTGTCCCTGTCGCCGTCAGCCACTGTAGCCAGTACGGATCGTCGTAAGCCCTGACGTCCTGTCCGGCGCGTGGCACTATTGCTCCACAGTGCCCCGCGCTTTACGGAAGATGGAGTCAACGTGGACTTTGGGAACCCGGATCACCTACCCGGTTCCTTCCAGTGCAAGACTCGCCAGCCTCGAGTCGGTCTGAGGTACAAACCCCAGTCGGATATGGCTTGTAGAAGCCGGCCCAGCCACAGCATTGGCGGCCGTAGCCAGGCCGACCAGGACCTAGAGCCAGCCGGCTTCCGCACCAGCCGGCCACGGCGCCAGCCGGCTGCTCCTCAGCCGGCCTTTGCCGCGAGCCGGCCAGTGGCCAGCCGGCTACTCCGCGTCCATTGCCCTATCCGGGGTCTTCCCCCCGACATTAGCCCCCGAAGCTGGCAAGGTCCTGCGTCCAGAAGGACCTAGGCAGGTTTTCCTGGCTTCTCGAATATACTTGACGGCACTTGGAGGGGCCGACTGAGAATTTCCATTCAGCCGGCTGCGCCCTCATCCGGCTCGTTCCTGCCGGCTGCTTCTAGCCGGCCGCTTTTTACACATACAATTTTTGCTTTCTCGCAAGATCTGATGGCGCCTCCGCCTTGCTGATGAATTTTGGCTCGAGTGGAACTTCTTGTCCGGCTCCGGCTCGCTGCGCGCCGGAGTCTCCGCCGCCTCGGGTCCTGCGCCCGACTTGACCGGCCTGACGCCAGGGCTCTGCCGCCGGTTCGTCTGGTCACATCAATGTCCCTCCGGATCCGGTGCGGTAGTGGGCGACGTGGTGTGGCCGTTTCTGGTAACGGTAGCGGTCGTGGGAGGAGTTACGGCGCAGTAAATCCGGAGACGTGGCCCACGTCGGCCACTTGGAGGCCAACCGCCCGCCGCGGTCGGCTATAAATGCCGCGGGGGCGGTATCGAGGCGGCACTTGCCCCTTTCTTCCTCCTCGCGCTCCTGCCTCGCTCCTTCTCTTCACTCGAGCTCTTTCGCTGCTCCGACGCCATTCCTCTTCCGTTCTTCTGGCGAACCTCAGCGAGCGGTCGCCCCGACGATCCTCCGCCGAGCTACCGCCGCAAACCCGCCAATCCGGCGCCACGGGGCCACGCGCATCGACGGCGCGCACTTCTCCACCGCGATCTCCTCCGGCGAGGAGCGGCTCTTCTTCGCCCTTCCGCCTCTCTTGGACCTCCTCTTCTTCTTCGTCCTTGATGGCTCAGCCGAGCGGCTCCTGGAAGGGTTCCTATATGCAGGACGACGACATTGCCCAGCTCGTGCGCCTCCGCCGCATCCCGGCGGGGGTGATTACCAGGGCGCCGGGCGCGGAGATGGAGCCTCGGCCGGAGCCCGGCGAACGCGTGGTCTTCGGCGCGCATCTCGACCGCGGATTGGGTCTGCCGGCTTCCAACTTCTTCCGCCGGTTCCTCGATCACTTCGGCCTGCAGCCGCACCACCTGCCGGCCAACGCCATGATCCTCCTCAGCTGCTACGTGGCCTTCATGGAAGGCTACGCCGGCTTGTGGCCGGACGTGGAGTTTTGGAGCCGGCTCTTCTACATCAAGGCGCAGACGACCGAAGGCCGCCTGAGGACCTGCGGCGCCGCCTCCATCTATCCCCGTACGGGTACGACCTTCCCGCGGATTCCGACTGTCGATTCTGTAAAGAATTGGCAGATGTCTTTCTTTTATGTGCGGAACGAGAGCCCGGCCTTCGACCGGCTCAACCTGCCGGAATACAACCCGGCTCCGCCAGTCGGCCGGATCAACTGGGGCTACAACCCCAAGTCCTCGGACCCGGACGCGGAGGTGAACCTCCTGTGGGACTTCCTGGGCGAGTGCGTCACGGGGGGCCGGCTGAGTGCCGAGGACCTCCTCTGCACCTACATCTCGCGCCGGGTCATACCGCTCCAGTGGCGCGTCCACAAGATCGGCCACATGTCCGGCCGGCTCGACCCGACACGGACGTCGAAATTGGAGCTCTCCAAGTCCCAGGTGGCTCACCGGGTGAACAACATCACCAAGGCCAACATGCCGGACAACTGGGACTGGGGGCTGCCGCCTTACGATCGGGAGCAGCCGCCTGAACTGGTAAGTTTGATGTTTTTCCGTCTTCCGACTTGCGGCAGCATGGCCGACTCGATATTTATCTTGTCTTGTTTTCAGCTTTTCACCCGCCAAGGCATCGAGGATGGCGACTTGGCGATGAAGGTCTGGACGCCGGATCACGTTGACCCGGCTGACTTAGCCGGCGACCAAGCTGGCGACGACGATCTGCCGGTGGCGCAGGATCAGGGCGGCCAGGGGGAGCATAACCCGCCGCCTTCGCCTGAGCATGGGCAGGAGCAGGAGCAGGAGCAGCCGCAGGCGGAGCCGGCCCAATCCGGCACGGGGCCCATCCCGGCGGTGCCTCTGCGCGCGGCGCCGCCTACGAGCACGGCGACTTCTGCGCCGAAGGGGAGGAAGCGGGCCGGCGTCGGGTCCACGGCCGCTTCGGAGGCGAGGGCCAAGAAACAGCGCCGGCTGGCGCCCAAGAAGGTCCCGGAGAAAGCCGGGTGAGTTCTTTTTCCTCTCGTTGTTTGATTCCTTTTCTTTCCTTCCTCTCTCGTACTTATCTTTTCTTGCTTGTTCGACTAGGGCCGCGATTAAGTTTACCCGGGGAGGCGGCTCTCGGCGAGCTCCTCCCGTCACGTCGCCGCTTCGGCGGCAAAGGAGGGAGCCAACCCCGCAACCTTCAGCACGCGCGCGCACGCCGCCGGCTGCTAACGTGCCGCCTGCGGCCACGCCACCTTCTGCGGGGGCGTCTTCTTCTGCCGCGCCTTCTGCGGCGCCTGGCGGCGGAGACCAGGGTCAGTCGGCGCGCCGGCCGACCCTAGACGACATGTTTCCGCGCCGCGCCCCGTTTGTGGAGCGGGCAGCCGGAGCTGGCAGGGGCATGCCATCTGCGGCCGGAGCTGGAGCTGGTGGGGCTGCGCCGCCTTCGACCGGAGTCGGCAGGCCCGCGCCCAACGTCGTGGTGCTGGAGAGTTCTCCGAAAGGAGCGCCTCAAGCGCCGGATGCGACGGCTCCCACCGGGCCGACTGCGCCGACCGCGCCGCCTCCGGCTCGGAGCCGACGAGGAGGGAGCCGACCGGGAAGGAGCCGGCGAGGGGGAGCCGGCGCGCTCAAAGGACGCCGACTTCCGGGCTCCGGTGAGGACGAGAGGGCCCGGCGGGCCCGTCCGAGGGCCTTCATGTGGCCAAGGGTGCCCGGTTGGTGGGCTGTGCCGTCCGCCTCCGACTCCGGCTTCGGCTCGGCGGGAACTATGGAGAAGGCATGGCACCGAGCGAACTCCTGCGAGGTACTCAGCCGGGAGGGGCAGCCCGGCACGGCGCCCATGAAGATGCTTTTCTCCGGCTATCGCGCCGGCCTCAAGACCAAGGCCGCCGAGACCCTTGCCCAGCGCGGCGACGCCGGAGGATGCCGAGAAGGTGTGTTTTCTTTTCTTTTGCAATTTTCTTGTCCTGGTAGCCCTCCGAGACGTGGGCCGGCTGCCTGAAGCCAGTCCAGGTTTCGTCTAAGCAACTGATTCTTTCAGACGGTTGAGGAGCGGCGCACCTTCTTGTACAACCAGGTGGTGACTAGCTACCACCGGGCCAAGATCGAGCGGGCCGCCTTGGCTCGTGAGCTGGAGGTCGTCAAGGGTGAGGCTTTCTCTTCTTTGCCTTTACTCTTTTTTACGCTTCTGTTTTACTGACGGCTTGTTTTTGCCGGCTTGCAGCTGAGGCCGCCCGGGTCCCGCAGCTTGAGTCGGACCTCCGAGTTGCCCGCGCTCAATGCGCCACAAGTGAGGAGGCGAACCGGGCTGCTGCCGCCAAGCTGAAGGTGGCTGACGGGGAGCTGAAACGGCTGCGCCTTCTTGAGGCTAACCATCTCAAGGAACTTGCCGCCCTCAAGAAGGAACAGGAGGAAAAAGCTGGAGGGTCTCGAGCAAGCGGTTGGAGGAGGTGGAACGGCAACGGCTTTCGCTCCAGCAAGAGGTGACCACCAAGTCCAACGAGCTGTCGGCCACCGCCAAGCGGTGGTTGGAGGAACTTAGCGCGCTCGACCGCGGCTTGGCGGGTGAGTCTTTTGTCTTATGCCTTCCCCTTTGCCGGCTTTCGGCCGTCGGCTGCCGGCTTAGGTTGGCAACCGGCGGCAGAAACTTGATTTTTTCGATATCTCCATCTTCGGGCTGGGGGCAGTCGGTTCTTGCCGGCTGTCGCCAGGTTTTCTTTAGGACTTCGAAAATTTGCATTTTTCAGCTTATTTCGGCTTTGATGGCTTCTGACATGCTTTTCTTCTTTGCAGCGGCCTTCCCTGAGGCGCAGGAGGAGGCGTTAGCGGCGGTTGGCGGGGCGCGGGAGGATCGCCGGCAGGCCAGCGGGGAGCGAGCTCCGGCCGCTTCACCATGGACGACTATGCGGCGTCCATCGCCGCCCGCGTGGAGCCGGTCACCAAGCTTGGCTGGGAGCTGCGGAAGGCGGCGGAGGAGCTGATCCGACTGCTGTGGCCGACGGAAACGCTGCCAGAAGATCTCTCCAATCTCATCGCTTGGCTGGACAGGGCTCCCGACCGCTTCTTGGACTGGAAGGAGTCGGCCACGCACGCCGGAGCCGATATGGCGCTATCTTTTGTGCTCTCCTGGTATAACGAGGTTAGCCTCGACCAGTTGGAGTTCCGGCGCGCCGACGTGGAGGACAAGCTCCCGGCGGAGAACAAGACTGCTCGGCTTGCCCGCGCCTGCGCCATTGCCGACTTCGTCGACAAGTCCATCTTCATCGCGGACCCGAATCCGCCGTCTGACGACGAGGAGGAGGCGGCTGAGGACGAGGAGGCGGACGACGTGCCCGAGGATGACCCGGCGGCCGGCTCTGCTGATGCTCCCCCGGCTGGTTCTGATCCAGCCCGGCGCTTAGCTTTTACTCGTTTCCTTATGCTTTTGCCAAGACAATTCGTTAAATCCCGGGATGCCGGGTGCATATGTAAGACAATGTTATTATCCTTTTATTAAGGCACGCTTTAATGTGTTTGTTAATCATCTGTGTGCCGAGTTGCTTTCTTTCGACTCGTTCGCTTTTTCCCATCCGCCCCACTCTTTGGCTGTGCCCTTGCCGGTCGTACGTCCGACTTGCGATCCGTCGCCGGATCAAGAGCGGGCCGCTGGGTGAGGCCGACAGTATTTCAGTCGAATGAGCTGAATTCGGCAATCCGGCACTTTTATGAAAAGTTGCAAGTCAACTCGCTTTTACTCTTTCCCTTAGTCGTTTTTCGCGTGCCGGCTCCCTAGGCCTTACTCCCGCCAGCCGGACAGCCGGGTTGCGGTCTGTAGCTGGATCGGAAGCCGGCTGTCGGAAACCGGATCACGTTACTGAGCCGACCGCGTGAGAGGGTTCAAGCCAATTGGCGAAACAAGGTAAAGTACGCGAAAAACTTGTCGGAAACAGCGCTCTTGGCGCAAGCTTTTTCATAACTCACAAAAGGGATACAGGGGATACATACATTCCTGCTCTCATGTGTAAAATGGGCAGAGTAACCTGACATTCCAGGGACGTTTAGTCTCCTCGTCAGCCTTGTCCGGCTTGTTTTTCTTAGCCTCTTGGGCATCTATGAGATAGTAGGAATCATTGCCTACTGCCTTGCTCACGATGAAGGGAACCTCCCATGGGGATGATAGTTTATGCTGTCCGGCTGTCCTCTGGATCAGCCGGAGCACTAGGTCTCCCTCTCGGAATGCTAAGGGCTGGACCTTCCGGCTGTGATAGCGTCGGAGGCTTTGCTGGTAGATAGTAGATCTAGACTCAGCCAGCAGCCGGGCCTCTTCGACTAGGTCAACTCCATCTTCGCGAGCTTCTTTGGCTTCGGCTTCTGTGTAGAGCTTGATCCTTGGCGCGTCATGCTCGATATCAGTCGGCAGGACGGCTTCGGCCCCGTATACGAGGAAAAAATGGTGTGAAGCCGACTGAGCGATTTGTCGTCGTGCGCAGGCTCCACAGCACATTGGGCAGTTCTTCAATCCAGCAGCCGGCTGCTCGCTCGAGCGGCTCCACCAGCCGGGGCCGGATGCCGGCTAGGACTAAGCCGTTAGCCTTTTCCACTTGTCCGTTGGACTCTGGGTGTGCCACGGAGATAGGGCCATCCGGATCCCCATTTCCCCGCAATAGCGAGAGAAGATGCCTTGGGAGAAGTTGGTGCCGTTGTCGGTGATGATGGTGTGGGGGTAGCCGAATCTCACAATGATTTCCTTGAGGAATGTGACGGTTGTGGACCCGTCCGAGTTTCTTGATTGGCTTGGCTTCAATCCACTTGGTGAATTTGTCAATCATCACCAAGAGGTGTGTCATGCCGCCTCGCGCTGTTCTGAATGGGCCTACCATATCCAAGCCCCATACGGCAAATGGCCATGTGATGGGGATGGTTTTCAAGGCGGAAGCCGGCTGGTGTCTTTGCTTTGCGAAGCGGCCGACAGCCGTTGCACTTCTTCACCAAATCTTCGCGTCTCCGAGCGCGGTCGGCCGATAAAAACCGTGCCGGAAGGCTTTGGCCACTATGGCTCTGGATGAGGCGTGATGTCCGCACTCTCCTTGATGGATTTCCGTAGGAGTTCAATCCCTTCAGCCGACTCGACGCACCGCTGGAACACCCCACTTACGCTGCGTTTGTACAGCTGGTGGTTGATGATGGTATAGGCCTTGGCCCTTCTCTCAATCTGCCTGGCCTGGACTCTATCATCAGGCAGCACACCGTCGGTGAGGTAGGAGAGGAATTCTTGTGCCCATGAAGGTACGCATCTTATCTCGAATACGCTGACCAACAGGGCCTCCTGCGTGGGAGCTTCCGGATTCGACTGCTTGGTCGCCGGGTTCGGCTTGCTAGCCGGCGGGTTCGGCTTGCTAGCCCCCGAGTTTGGCGGTGAAGCCCCCGGGTTGGACTGAGAAGTCCCCGGGTTCGGCATGCTAGCCGGCGGGTTTGGCTTGTTAGCCCCCGGCTTGGGCGATGAAGCCCCCGGGTCAGCCGGCACGAATATTGAATCCGAGTCTGGTGACGGTATGATGGATGGCTTCTTGAGAACCGCCAAGGCGACACCCGGCGGAATGGCTTGCCGGGTTGAGCCAATCTTGGATAAGGCATCAGCCGCTTCGTTGTTTGCTCGTGGCACATGGTGGAATTCGCAGCCGTCGAAGAAGCCGGATAACTGCTGGACATGGAAGCGGTATGAGGCCATGTTGGCGTCCTTCGCGTCCCAGTCGCCCGATGCTTGCTGTATAACCAAGTCGGAGTCGCCGAAGCAGAGTATGCGACGCACGCCAATCTCCTTGGCCAGCTTCAGCCCATGAATGAGCGCTTCATATTCCGCCACATTGTTGGATGCGGCGAAGTGGATCTGCAGGACGTAGTCCAGCCGGTCCCCCTTGGGAGAGGTGATGACGATGCCGGCTCCCAAGCCGTTGCGCATCTTCGAGCCGTCGAAGTGCATCTTCCAATGTGTGGAATCCGGCACGGGCGGCGGATGCGCATCTCAGCCCAGTCGACGAAGAAGTCCGCGAGGATCTGCGACTTGATGGCTGTGCGTGGCTCGTAGAGGATGGTGTGGGCGGCTAGCTCCAGGGCCCACTTGGCAACCCGGCCGTTGGCATCCTTGCTGCCGATGATTTCTGCCAAGGGCGCTGTGGCAACCACCCTGATGGGGTGCTCTTGGAAGTAGTGCTTGAGCTTCTTGGCCGCCATGTACACGCCGTAGGTGACCTTCTGGTAATGGGGGTAGTTTTGCTTCGACTGGGAGAGCACTTCGCTAAGGTAGTAAACTGGGCGCTGAACCAGCTGCTCCCTGTTGCCGGCTTCTCTGCGCTCCACCACCAGGACAACGCTAACCACTCGATTGGTGGCTGCGATGTACAACAACATCGGCTCCATTGAACCCGGCGTTGCAAGGATTGGCGCGGTTGAGAGCACGCGCTTCAAGTCACGGAAGGCCTCATCCGCCTGCGGTGACCAGACGAATTTGTCCGCCTTCTTCATTAGTTGATACGAGGGCGGTGCCTTCTCCCCCGGCCGGCCGACGAAGCGGCTCAAGGAGGCCGGGCAGCCGGCAAACTTCGGACGTCCTTGAGGCACCTGCGGCAGTTCCATCTTCTCCCGGGCACCGATCTTGTCCGGGTTGGCTTCGATCCCTCGGCCGAGAGACGAGGTAGCCAAGGAGCTGGCCAGACGGCACGCCGAATGTGCACTTGGCCGGGTTGAGCTTCATCCGGAATCTTCTCAAATTGGTGAAGGTTTCTCTCAGGTCATCAAGGAGGGTAGTCGTCTCCTTGGTCTTTACAACGACATCATCCACATATGCGTGAACGTTTCTGCCGATTTGATCCTGCAAGCATTTTTGCATGCACCTTTGGTAGGTGGCGCCTGCATTTTTCAAGCCGAACGGCATAGTCGTGTAGCAATAAGCCCCATACGGGGTAATGAACGAAGTCTTTATTTGATCAGCCGGATTCAAAGGAATCTGGTGGTAGCCTGAATAGGCGTCTAAGAAAGACAACAGTTCACAGCCGGCAGTCGAGTCTATGACTTGATCTATGCGCGGCGGGGGAAGGGATCCTTTGGGCACGCCTTGTTCGGGCTGGTGTAGTCGATACACATGCGCCGGGAGCCGTTCTTCTTCAAAACCAGGACCGGGTTCGCCAACCAGTCCGGGTGCAGCACTTCCATGATGAAGCCGGCAGCTAGGAGCCGGGCGATTTCTTCACCGATGGCCTTCCTTCGTTCTTCGGCGAAGCGCCCGAGAGGCTGCTTCACCGGCTTGGCTTCGAGCCGGACGTGGAGGTGGTGCTCAGCCAACTCCCTCGGCACACCCGGCATGTCTCTTGGAGTCCATGCAAAGATGTCCCGATTCTCACGGAGGAAGCCGGTGAGCTCGCTTTCCTATTTCTTGTTCAAGCCGGCACCGATGGTGACGAACTTGTCCGGCTGCGCCGGGTCCAGCGGGATCTTCTTGGTGTTGTCGGCCGGCTGGAAGTGAGTCGTCCCAGCCGGGTTGCCCGCAGCCGGCATGTCTGTCTGCGCGGCTTTGGCGAGGGCGACGGCGTCGTGGATGAGCTGCTTCTCGGTGGCGATGACCAGCGTCTGGGCCATCTTGGAGCTCTGCGTGGCGCAGTCCATGGAGCGGCGGTAATCGCCGGCTACGGTAATGACCCCCTTGGGGCCAGGCAGCTTCATCTTCAGGTACCCATAGTGGGGCACCGCCATGAACTTGGTCAGGGCCGGCCTGCCCAGGAGCGCGTGGTAGGGACTCACGAGGTCCACCACCTCGAACTCGACTCTCTCGGTGCGGAAGTGGTCCGGCTTCCCGAACATCACCTCCAGCGTGATCCGGCCGATCGGCTGGCAGCAATGGCCTGGCACGATGCCATGGAAGACGGTGGGGGTGGGGCGCAACTCGGCCTCCTGGATGCCCAGCTTGCGGGCGGTGTCGCGGTAGAGGATATTGATGCTGCTGCCGCCGTCGATGAGGACGCGCGAGAAACGCACGCTGCGCCTGGTTGTGCCGATGGTGGGGTCGAGGACCATGGCGTAGCTGCCTGGCTTCGGCAGGACAGCCGGTGTGTCGCGGCGATCAAAAGTGATGGCCTGCTCTGACCAGTTTAGGTACTGGGGGACCGGCGGTATGACCGCGTTGACCTCGAGGGAACGGCGCTCTTGGCTCGTCCTGTCCTCGGGCTCGGAGGTGAAGATGATGTAGGTGGCGTCTTCGGCCAGATATCGGCCGCCATTGTGCACTTGGTTAGCCTCGTGGTGCTCGAGGTTGGCGTTCTCTGCGCCGGCTTGTCCTCCCGGCCCGCCGGCTGGTGGAGGCGGGGGTGGAGGCGGTAGAGGTTCACCGCTTGTCAGCCGCTTCATGAAGTGGCAGTCGCGGGTGGTGTGGTTGGAGGGGTTCTTGCCGCTGTGGTACTTGCACGGCGAGTCGAGCATCTGCTCGAAGGTGTACTTCGGCTTCCACTGCCGGTCTTGCTTCTGGCGGCGGCTGCCGCCTACCGCATTGTCCGCCACGGCGGCTACGTGGGCGGAGCCGTACCGGCGGTCCGGCTGGTCGCTGTGACGCTTGCCGCGGTAGTTGTCCCGCCGGCTGCCGTGCGAGGCGCCCTCGGCCGGCTTGTTGTTGTCCCTTCTGGTGGGGGCCGGCGAAACGTCGGCCGGCGCCTTGCCGGCTTCCTCGGCCAGCCGCGTACTTGTCGGCGATGGCCATCAAGGCGGCCATCGACTTGGGGTCACTGCGGCGCAACTTGTGCCACAGCATGGTGTTGGGCCGACAGCCTCCCATGAACAAGCTGATGGCCTGGATCTCGTGCACGCCCTCACAGGAGTTGCGCATCTCGCACCAACGCGTCAGGTACGCGCGATCCATCTCGTCGGGGCCCTGCTTGCACATCTCGAGCTGCCGGGGCGACCCGGCCGGCGATAGGTGCCGGTGAAGTTGCTGATGAAGGCCGCTCGAAGTCGAGCCAGCCGTTTATGCTGCCGGCCGGCGGGTTGTTGAGCCATGTGCGGGCGGAGCCGACCAGCATCAGGGGGGAGTAGCGCACGGCCCAGCGCTTGTTGCCTTTGGCGATGCCGACTGCGGTGGAGTAGTCCTGCAGCCAGTCCTCCGGCTTGGCGGTGCCGTCGTACTTGGGGGTGTCACGGGGGAGCGTGAAGCCTTCGAGCGTGGGCTCATTGGCGATGCGGGGCCCGAAGCACTTTGGGCCGGCTGGAGCTTCTTCTTCTGCAATGCGGGATTCGACCAGCCGGTCGAGGCGATCTCGGGCGTCGACGGGCTCGATGCGCGGGCCCAGCCGGGAGTGTGCCGGCTGGCGCGCGCCGCTTGCTTCTGGAGCCGCTCGGTGATGACGGCGGGGCCCGGAGTCTTGCTCCTGGTTCCGGCTTGGAGGGGGCCGGCTGCGGCTGCCGCCGCTCGGCTGGTGGCTTGGCCGGCCCGAGCTGTGCGTGGCCCGGGAATCATGGCGCCGGCTTGGTGCTGGGGAGGAGGACTCGGCCGTGTCCCTGGCGCCTTCCCTGTCGTTGCCTGCAGCTCCACGAGCGTGAGAAGCTCTGGGGGCATTGACATACCTGGGGTCGGCGATCTGCCTGTTGGCTGCGTTGAGCAGCTCAGTCACCCGCCTGGTCTGGCGGCGTAACTCTTCGCCCTGAAGGCGGTTCAGCTCTTCTGCGGCGGCTTCTGCCGCGCGCACGTTCTTGTCGGGGGTGTTGTAGACGGGAAGCTCCGCGGACGGAGCCGGCGAAGGAGCGCCGTCGCGGGCGATCTCAGCGCCAAGGTCGCGGCCCCTGCGGCGGATGTGGCCGGCTCGGCTTGGCTCGTCGCCGCCTGGAGTGAGGCCGTGGGCGCGGTTGTACTCGCGCTGGGTGATCTCCATCTGGCGCTTAGCAGCAGCCAGTTCTTCGGTTTGCTTGAGGAGGAGCTGGCGGTGCGCCTCCAAGTCCGCCTCGATGGCGGTGGGGTCGGCACCAGGCGTGAGTGGGGTGCTCAGCTTTGCCCGGACTTCGTCCAGCCGGGACGGTGGTGGTGGCGCTTTCGGGCCCGAGCCGGAGGCGTTGGGGTCGATGTTGCGCTCCAGGTTGGGGCCGCGCATGCGCGGGTTCTTGGTGGGGAGCTCGTCGCCGGCTATCATGACTTGCACGACGGCGGGGCTGGCGGGAGCGCTGCTGCCGGCTCGCGGAGGAGGGCTAGCGCAGTGCAGCACCTGCCGCGGGTAGCGCGGCGGTGCGACGGTGGCGACGTGGACGTCGAAACCGCCGAAGGAGATGACGCCGCCGCCGGCTGGGAAGGGCCGGTCGGCGAAGCGGCCGGCGTTGTCGCCGACGCGGTCGAGGGAGCCGAATCTCCGGATCAAGCCCGAAGCGACTCGCTCGCCGGTGGTGGTGGTGAGGCCCGTCCGGATGAAGACACCGGCCGAGGATGCTGAAGGCCCCACGGTGGGCGCCAAATGTCGTGGTATCGTCACGGCATATGCCATAGGGTGGCTAATCGAAGTGGTTCCCGAGGGATCTCACGGCGGTATCCGGATGCGGGTATGGGCACGAGCGACACGGCGACGTACCCGGGTTCGAGGCCCTCCGATGGAGGTAAAACCTCTACTCCTGCTATGAGTGTATATGATGATCACACAGTACAATGGTGCTCCTAGAGCTGTGTCCGGCTGCTCCTGAGAGGCTAAGGGAGACGATGGTCTCTCTCGCAGGGCAGCTCTGTAGGTGGGTGAAAGCAATAAATGATCGATCCCCTGCACGAGAGGGGGTAGTGCGGCTTATATAGGCACCGGCACTTTACATATAAGACCCTATAGTTTACTGGCCGGCTTGGCCGGCTCCGGCTTCCGCTCCTTCCCGAGGCGGTGACGTCAGGAGTGGTTGAGGCATCGTGGCCTGTCCCATCCGGCTGCCACGGTCAGCGGTATGGAGGAGGTGTCCCTGTCGCCGTCAGCCACTGTAGCCAGTACGGATCGTCGTAAGCCCTGACGGCCTGTCCGGCGCGTGGCACTATTGCTCCACAGTGCCCCGCGCTTTACGGAAGATGGAGTCAACGTGGACTTTGGGAACCCGGATCACCTACCCGGTTCCTTCCAGTGCAAGACTCGCCAGCCTCGAGTCGGTCTGAGGTACAAACCCCAGTCGGATATGGCTTGTAGAAGCCGGCCCAGCCACAGCATTGGCGGCCGTAGCCAGGCCGACCAGGACCTAGAGCCAGCCGGCTTCCGCACCAGCCGGCCACGGCGCCAGCCGGCTGCTCCTCAGCCGGCCTTTGCCGCGAGCCGGCCAGTGGCCAGCCGGCTGCTCCGCGTCCATTGCCCTATCCGGGGTCTTCCCCCCGACAGGAACCTTGTCGGCGCGAGGGACGATTCTGAATATTCATCGTGTGCATGCTAAAAACCACATAACTAGGTCTAGGGTTTTAAGAAACCACCATTTTTAAAACTTTTTTTTGCAAGAAACCACTGGTCGAGCCTCTGATATCTATAATATCTAAATAGGAGCAACTCACTAATTGTATTCTCTCAACATGCGGCTATGCCACCTCACCAAGCTTGCCACATCATCAAATAACTGCTATTTTACTTTTATTTTAGCACATCAAACATTCCACCTCGGCAAACTGTTCAATACACTTATCTATTTTTTCACGATTATATTTCTAGTATTCTGTAACTGAACAGACACCGTGCATGGCTTACATTGAAGAAGCACTTTAGGCCAACTAAAACTCTTGGCGCTACGAACGGTCGCTGGCTCATGGTTGCTCCCATTGCGTGTGCTTTTAATGATGATCTAACTATTTTACTTACTCCCTCAGTCCACAAATAAGTGTACATTTGGGTTTTTAGATAAGTCAAACTTTATTAACTTTGACCAACATTTTAGGGAAAAGTAACAACATTTATGACACTAAACTACCATAACTAGATTCATCTCAAAATACAGTCTCATAATATAGTAATTTGATGTCACACATGTTGCTACTTTTTGGTAAAAGAATGGTCAAAATTGTTAAAATTTGACTTATCCAGAAACCCAAATGTACACTTATTTGTGGACGGAGGGAGTATGGTCTTAACTCTAATCACGTTCCCTTCCATTCTCCTCCCACTCAGTTGGCACATCCTTCACACCATATATTTCCTCTTCCAACTAAGTAATCACCATGGACGTCATCAATCTTCACAACACACGTCAGTGGCTCTTCCTCCAACATCATCTCCTTCCCTCTAGGTAATATGCTCACCACTTTCACAGACTGCGTTATATTCCAAATGAGGCTACCAATTTCCTCGGATTCAGTTGCATGTGTTGACTACTGGCGCGGGCTTGCAGAGGAGAATGACACAGAGCAGGAACAGTGGGAGGCATGTGCAGCGATAGGGTTTTCCAGCAAAGTTGTTTTGGCTATGTTTTGTAGGGATGCTACGTTTGCTTTTGCTTCTACAACAAGCTGCTTAACATGGGATTTCTTCTTTTGAAGTTTCACTTCTGGTGTGGTTGATCTTTTCTTCTGCACTAAACTCAACGACAAACAGGAATATATAAGCATATGCAGTCATCTATAATGGAATTTCAGTTCTAGATTTCTAACAGGTTCGTTATGCAAAACCTTATTTTTCCCTGATTAGCATGGCATGGTCCTTTCCATTGTTCACTTTTTTTAGTGGCACCAAATTTATTTTCCTTTAGTGCCATAATGTGTATTCTTGAGCAGGGGACGTACTACATTACATTCCCATATGTGTTGGAGAGTTTCCTTTCAAGATTAAAGGTCATCTCACATGTCATATTTCCCGAGTGTGCATTAACCAATATGGTATGTAGTCTGACACATTATTTATTACATTTTTCATTGCGATTTGCAAGCTACAACTTGAACATTTTCCCCACCTACCTCTACATGATTAGATGGTTGAGAAAATGAAAGCCGATCTTCCTAATGTGTACCAAGATTATTAACACAATTCTGACATGTCAATAGTTTTCCTTATTAACTCAATTAATGATGGAAGGTACACATATGCAATTTCTATTCTGACACAATCTCCTTTTTTGTGTTCTACTAGGCATAACATTATTCAACGTCCTAGAATTTTACAGAATTTTCTTGCTCGGCCTGGGCTAGGTTTCCCAATCCAAGCAAGTTTGAACATTTTTTTAATTGGTGTGAGTACGTAATGTCACATTACTATGGTATACTAAATATTTAAATCACCGCCATGAACTAACCTAAACTGACTAATAATTCATGTGTATTATGTGCATAGATAGGCCATGACACAATTCCTATCCGTTTATAATATTTTTGTTCTAAAGAAAAATTTGAATGTCTATTAACTTTATATCATTGGTAAATTTATTTTTATAATTCCCGTAGCAACGCGCGGGTTGTCATCTAGTTCTCCAAAAACACCGATCACTCACACGAGGTTTTTTAAAGGTGTTTCTGACAGTATAGACCCAGCGTTAGTCTTATGTGGCACGACGCCTCTGCGTAGTTTTGCGAAAAAACACATCGACAATCCTCCCACAACCTGACCCAACCTCATGCCCCACCTTCATCCCCACCAGTGGTGCCAAGAAACCACGCGCAGAGTCTGCGGTGACCCAGCATACCACTGCATTTTGTAGTATACAGGTCGTTGATATGACACTTATGAAGGGGTTTTTCAAAAATATCACATCCCTCAGAGTGGTACAACAGAAATATTGCAGGTTTTAAACAGCTCACATTATTATTACAAACCACATGTTCACAAACATCTCGGTATTCTCACAGGTCCGATGAGAGCACCACTAAGACTTAAACTTGTTTCAAGGTACTTTTACAACTCACAAACTACTAAAGTAGACAACATGAGAGCTCAACAACTTATTTAGGTAAGACGCTACGCTGCTCGGCTCAACTATGCCTACTGCATGACACTACTCCTCCACCTCCACTTCTTTGGTGATGTAGACTATCCCATAGTCCACCCCTTCGACACCTTCGTACAACTCTGGCTCCTCGTAGACCAAGTCGTATTCGCCTTCAGGTGCTTCGGTCTCACAATCTAGCAAGGTTTAGAAGGAAAGGTGAGTACAGGGGTGCTCAACAAGTTCAAAAGAAAAGGGGTTTGATGCACTAGCTACGATCACTGATCACAAGATCTCAGGTCAATGCATGTTTCGCAAACATTTTTTTAAAGGTTTATTTTATTCGGAAAACTATGCCCGCAAGTCTTCACAGGTTGACCAGAACTTCATGGAGTTCCTTTCCTGCCGCGTTCGTAGTTCCCTTCCCGGAACAGAGAGTGACAAGCCACAATTTTATACACTCTGCAGAGGTGTGTTACTTTTCCCATAAGAGAACTTATCCGTGTTGCCAACCGGGCGTACATTCACGTCCACACTTCCTTGGTGTGAGGCCCAATATAAGAACCAAGCCAATCATTGCCTTCTCCGCAGCCCTGCATACCCACCCTTTTGTCCATACACATATCCTCGGTAGACATCTCCCGTTCATACGGCTTTATCCCTGATATGCTATGGACAATCCATCATAGATGGTAGAGCGCCCTTCATCCACACGGATGGGGAGATTAAGTCCATCCCAAACTACTGAGTGTTCACCAACACACAACAAGGCTCTATCAAGTCCGTTGATATGCAGAAGGAAGAAGATACAACTGACTTTCCAGAGCCATTATAGATAACGCGATATGTATGGCGCTATAATTACTAGACGGCATTGGATTAGTCCTAGATGTATAGAACCCTTGCAATGGAACCTCCACCATCACACATACCATGGTTCTATTGCCCACCACGTAGTCATATTCATAATTGGATAAGTGATGTTTACGCACGCTTATATTCTTGTAGACAGTGTTGGGCCTCCAAGTGCAGAGGTTTGTAGAACAACAACAAGTTTCCCTTAAGTGGATCACCCAAGGTTTATCAAACTCAGGGAGGTAGAGGTCAAAGATATCCCTCTCAAGCAACCTTGCAATTAAGATACAAGAAGTCTCTTGTGTCCCCAACACACCCAATACACTTGTCAGATGTATAGGTCCACTAGTTCGGCGAAGACATAGTAAAATGCAAGTGATATGGATGAATATGAGTGGTAATAAAAATCTGAAATAAATATGGAAGCAAGTAAACATGTAGTAAAATAGTAAATAAATGGTGATTCGATGTTTGGGAACAAGGCCTAGGAATCATACTTTCACTAGTGGTCACTCTCAACAATGATATCATAAAGGAATATAAATATAAGCACTTCACTATGCTACTCTTAACTACTCTCCGGTTGGATAACGAACACTAATTCACCGCGTAGGGCTGCAAAAGCAAACCTTAAAGATGTGTCCCAAGTACTAATGAACACCCAACGCTATCACTTTGAGCATTCATAGGAGGTACTAACACACCACAATTTCATAGAGACATCCAACTCAAATCATAATTAAGTGAACAAGTATTCTGTTAAATATAGCCTAAGAGACCCACACGGTGCACACACTGTCACCTTTACACACGTGGGACAAGGAGTCTCCGGAGATCACATAAGTAAAATCCACTTGAATAGCATAACGACATCTAGATTATAAAGCTCATGATCATATAAAAATTACACCATGGGAGAGAGAGATAAACCACATAGCTAGACCTGGTGGAAGGGAAAGGTCGGTGGAGGCCTGGTGGCCCTAGACCACTCCTAGGCACGGGCCAGGTCTAGGCCGCGCCTAGGCATGGTCTAGCCACCGTATTGTCCCCCTTCGTCTCTCCTCCGGACTTCGTCTTCGTTACGGAAAAATAAGATCTCCGACTTTTGTTTCGTCTAATTCCGAGAATATTTCCTGTACAACTTTTCTGAAATACAAAACACCAGAAAACAGGGAACTGGCACTGTGGCATCTTGTCAATAGGTTAGTGCCGGAAAAATGGAAAATGCATAAAAGTTTCACGAAGTGTAAACAAAACATATAGCAATTGGTGTAAAACAACCATGGAGCATCAAAAATTATAGATACGTTTGAGATGTATCAAACATCCCCAAGCTTAATTTCTACTCGTCCTCGAGTAGGTAAGTGATAACAAAAAAAATTGAGGTGACATGCAGCCAACACAATCTTGATCAAGTTATTGTAAAAGCATTGTGAGCTGGGATCAAAGTACTCTAAACATAGGCATGATAGATATAATTCTAACAATAGAACTTAGCAATTATGTTACAACATGAAGAGCAACTCAAACAAAGGATCATGAATAATTGTGCATTGAAAGCAACTGTTGGTTTATGAGCATAGAGAAAACATAGCAAAGTGGCACTCAACATATCCTTTATGAAGTAGCAAAACATAAATGCTAGGACACCTTTAAAATTCGGAGGGTGACTAGATACAAGTAATTTAAGAACAAGCAATAGCATAATCATTAATATTAATCATTAACAATAATTTTGGGACTATGCACATTGCACTAAGAATGACAACTATGCTCTCTTAATTGGTGCATAAAGTAGAAGATGAAGACTCAACATAATAGTAAAAGAGAGACTCTTTACAGAGTAAGCAAGATGAATAAATTTTATAAACCTTCCAAAAATGTATGGTATTTATTAGATTTGAGCTCTCATTTCCCCTATCGTAAGCATCTTGAATGGTTAAAGTTAATGTGAATCAAAAATGCCCCTTGAATGTGAGTACCTAAACCTCATGCTACTCAACTTCGGTCCCAAATAAGTTATTGTCATTGTAAGTATACATGTATCATTGAGAACCGCCAACGGGGTACCTCTTGCCCGCTGCTATGGAGGTACTCTTGTAGGAGCAATCCCATGCCGAAATGACAAGACAAACAGACAATG
This sequence comes from Lolium rigidum, assembly GCF_022539505.1. NCBI lineage: Eukaryota > Viridiplantae > Streptophyta > Magnoliopsida > Poales > Poaceae > Lolium > Lolium rigidum. The sequence continues at coordinate 121,039,035 of NC_061510.1, forward strand.
AGCATCTCAGCAATTTTTTATTTACAATGGGTATATCTTTTTATTGAAAATGCTTCATATAATGCTCACTATGGTTCGCTCTAAATTTCCACCATGAATGATGCATGGAATAGATTAGCGGCCCGGACGTTTCCCTAACTCATATACAAACTTCATGGACTTACAACTTTCCATTTTATTTCGCACCGCTAGGCATCCATAAACAAATGAACATGACCCAACTAAATATAAGTGCAATTTGCCATGAAAGCATGGTTATACTAACTCCCAAAAATTTGCAAACATATAAACTTCATAAGATAGTCAAAATGATCAAGTTTATTAAGTGCAAGAAAGTAAATGTGCCATCAAGTTCGTGAGAGCTTTACTGACTAATTTTCTCATGCAAAAATTTAATTTGGGAGATAAATAAAAACATGATTAATTACTTGGAATAGCAATAATGCTACTAGGTAGATATGGCGGACACAATTGGAAAACTTTGGTTATTGGTGTTTGGATGCACGAGTAGAGTTCATACTCAGCATAGGTGAAGGCTAGCAAAAGACTCGGAGCGACCAACTAAGAGATCAATAATGGCAATAATCATGCATATCGGCAAAACATTATCAATCGCACAAAGTGATATTACAAGTCAAAAACTAAATGATCATAGAGGCTTTAGTTGACTGGTTATAGTCGTAACATGGTATAAGCATGTGCCAATTTTCAACCTAATAAAGCATCAAAGGAGAATACCAAAATATTATGCTTTGTATGATGGAAAGAACACATGATTCTTTCAATAGCACATTTTGCACTCTCAGGTATTTGAGACAAGTTGTGATACAACAATAAATACTAAGCATATGACAAGAATAACATCCAACATGATATGTTAAAGTCTATGCCACAGTCTAGACAAAGCTTCCTTTTGCATCACTATAGTCATGAAACATTTTACTCGTATCCAACACCAATCAACTTATTTAAAATAATTCACAGAGATGAAAATCAATATGGACCAGAGAGCTAATCATACATAAATGAAAAATAACAACAAGCTCTAAACAAAATTCGAGTGAAAGAACAAGAGCTAAACGCAGTACTAGAAAACTAGAACACTCGTAGAACAATAAGAGCGAAAACTAGGGCGTTCTATGCAATGAAAACGGAGCGTGTCTCTATCTCACACAAGAATTCTAGGATCTAACCATATGCTACAGAAAACAAAACAAAGAAAACTAAAAACAAAAATAAAGACGCTCCCAGAACAACACATAGTATATGAAGCAATAAAAATATAGCGCATAGAAAGATGACTTCGATTCAGTTCTAACATATATCAAGCATCTATTAAAGCATTAGCTAATGTAGCAATTCTTCTAAAAAGCTATTTGATCAAAAGAACTAAAAAAGAAAGAGATTTAAGAGGCAAATGCAAATAGTGGCAGAAATCTGTCAAACCAGAACAGCAGGTAAAGATTGATTTTTTCGAAACTCTTATGTTGCTCATCTAGAAAAGTGGTTAACTAATGAAAGTTAGATAATAACCTGGGGCATTTGCATAAAAAATTAAAGCTTAAAATTCCGCTCTGGATATTTTTTCGAATTTTTATAGTAACAACACAGAATCTGTTTTCAGGATAGCAACTTCCCTAAATCTTACTTTCTTCCTATTAGAGGCTATTCTTAGCACAAAAACAAAATAAAAATGATGAGGAAAGGTCATTACAGGGGTAATAACTTCCAAGACTCAACAAAACAAAAAATTACACAAAATAAAACAATGGGTTGTCTCCCATAAGCGTTTTTCTTTAACGCTTTTCAGCTAGGCGCAGTAGTTTGAGAAAATGCTCACATAAGAAATAATAATTGAAGTATAAGAGAGCATCAAGAAGCAAATATGAAACACATTTAAGTTTAACCCACTTCTTATGCATAGGAATCTTGTACATAAATAAATCCACAAAAAACAAAGTGAGAAGCATAGGAAGATAAAACAAGAGTAACTTCAAACCTTTCAACATATAAAGAGGTATTTTAGTACCATGAAAATTTCTACAACTATATTTTCCTCTCTCATAATAACTTCAAGTAGAATCATGAATAAACTCAACAATATAACTATCACATAAAACATTCTTCTCATGATCCACGTGCATAAAATAATTACTACTCCCGACATAAGCATAGTAATTCTTATTAATTATAGTGGGAGAAAATTCAGTAAAATAGCTATCATTATTCTCATCACCATAATCATCAAATATAGGAGGCATATTGTAATCATAATTAATTTTCTCCTCAACAGTAGGTGGACTGAAAATAACATAATCATCATTGTAATCATCATATATTTGAGGCATAGTATCATCATAGCAAATTTCCTCCTCAAAAGCTGGGGAACTAAAAAGATAATTTTCATAAAAACTAGCTTCTCCAAGCTTAGAATTTTACATAGCATTAGCAATAATGGTGTTCAAAGAATTCATACTAAAACCGTTGCTACCAGCATGCAAGTGAAGTTCCATAGGTTTTTTTAATTTTCTCTTCAAACACCTCATGTCCTAACTCAAGATAAATACTATAAAGATCTCTAGTTTTGTTGTTGTTTTCCATTAAGCCTAACTAGTGAAAATAAAAATAAGAAACAATAATATGTAATTGCAGAATCTAAAGGAAATAACTTCGTGCACTCACCAGCGACTCAAAGACTTAGTAGCCAGAGGATGTGAGTGCCTTTAACCTTACCTCCCCGGCAACGGCGCCAGAAAAGAGATTGAGGTCTACGCACGCTTCTATTCTTGTAAACAGTGTTGGGCCTCCAAGTGCAGAGGTTTGTAGAACAGCAGCAAGTTTCCCTTAAGTTGATCACCCAAGATTTATCGAACTCAGAGAGGTAAAGGTCAAAAATATCCCTCTCAAACAACCATGCAATTGAGATACAAGAAGTCTCTTATGTCCCCAACACACCCAATACACATTTCAGATGTATATGTGCACTAGTTTGGCGAAGAGATAGTAAAATGCAAGTGATATGGATGAATATGAGTGGTAATAACAATCTGAAATAAATATGACAGCAAGTAAAAATGCAGTAAAACAGTAAATAAATGGTGATTCGATGTTTGGAAACAAGGCCTATGGATCATACTTTCACTAGTAGTCACTCTCAACAATGATATCATAAAGGAATATAAATATAAGCACTTCACTTTGCTACTCTGAACTACTCTCCGGTTGGATAACGAACACTAATTCACCGCGTAGGGCTGCAAAAGCAAACCTTAAAGATGTATTCCCAAGTACTAATGAACACCCCGCGCTGTCACTTTGATCATTCATAGGAGGCACTAACACACCACAATTTCATAGATACATCCAACTCAAATCATAATTCAGTGAACAAGTATTTTGTGAAATATAGCCTAAGAGACCCACACGGTGCACACACTGTCACCTTTACACACGTGGGACGAGGAGTCTCCGGAGATCACATAAGTAAAATCCACTTGAATAGCATAACGATATCTAGATTACAAAGCTCATGATAACATAAAGATCACACCATAGGAGAGAGAGAGATAAACCACATAGCTACCGGTAGAGCCCTCGGCCCCGGGGAGAACTACTCCCTCCTCATCATGGGAGGCAGCAACGGCGATGGAGATGGCGTTGGAGTTGATGGAGATGGCTTTGGGGGCAATTCCCCATCCTGGCAGGGTGCCGGAACAGAGACTTTTGTCCCCCCCATCTTGTCTGCGACGGCGGCGGAGCTACGGAACTTTTCGTGGATGGAGGCCGATTGATTTATGATTTTTGCATCGGGGGGTATTTATAGGCGGAAGGTAAAGGTCGGTGGAGGCCTGGTGGCCCCAGACAACCCCTAGGAGCGGGCCAGGGCCAGGCCGCGCCTAGGCATTGTTTGGCCACCCTGTGCCCCCCCCTTCATCTCTCCTCCGGACTTCGTATTTGTTACGGAAAAATAAGATCTTCAGCTTTTGTTTCATTCAATTCCGGGAATATTTCAGGTATAACTTTTCTGAAATACAAAACAGCAGAAAATAGGAACTAGCACTGTGGCATCTTGTCAATAGGTTAGTGCCGAAAAATGCATAAAAGTGCCACGAAGTGTAAACAAAACATATAGAAATTGGTGTAAAACAAGCATGGAGCATAAAAAATTATAGATACGTTTGAGACGTATCAATAAGTAACATTTCATTTTCAATGCATGAGTGATAAGTATATTGCTTTGTGAGTAAAATGGTAGAAAGTAATCAACATGGCATGAGCAAGGGGTGAACTTGCCTGGAGACTGCGAGATAGTGCAATTCAAGGGTTTGGATGGAACATGGACCTCGGGTTCTGTAGAAAGCACCATTGTCCGGTAAGGACAATGTTATAAAGATGCAAATGATGCATGCTTGATGGATTTCTTTTGGTTGAATCCCTTTCCCCGGAGTGCTAGTGTTTATTTTGAGGTTTATTAAATATTTAAGTTTTATTTGATTATTAAATCCTTTACTAGTGATTTATGATAATTTAATAATCCAATAAGGAATTTCCTTATATATAAAAAGAAATATTTGAGATAAAAGAATTAGTCTTTGAAAATATTTGAGTTAACCATTATTTGAGGAAAGATTTAAAATTTCCTTAATTTTATTTCCAAGAAAATATTTCTATTTAAAGATTTAAACTTTGAATTAAAAGTTTATTGAATTCTTTTAACCAAAATGATATTGGTTAATTTACTTTAAGTTATATTTTGATAAAGGAATATTTTTAAGGTATTATTCTTATTATTCTTGAATTTTTAGAGTTCATTTAGGGCCTATTTGCAATTTTTGAAGTTTAAAGAATTAAAGATTAAAGTTAAAGGATAGAAATGCCACTGGCCCCACTTGTCAGGCCAACCAACAGTTGAACCAAACCAGCCCGAACCGTGTCGGTCGCCACTTCCCTCTCTCTCTCTCTCTCTCGCTGAACCCTAACCCTAAACACTCCTGCGACTCACCTGGTGATTCGTATCGCCGTCGTCGTTGCCTGCTCGCCCCAGCCAGCTACGGCCATCTCAGGTCGTGGAGTCGATCGCAGTCGACGCTCCTCACCCCGCTGCTCCTTCCTATCCGCGTCAATTTGACACTCGTCGCCTCCTTCATTCGCACGCGACCCCCACCTGGAACTAGGGTTCTAGTATCCGCGACGAACTCCGTCGATCGGCTGCTCCTAGGTGAGATGGTGATGGTCGTCGACGTGCTGGTGTACCTGGGGCATGGCTTGGCATAGGCGGTGCCGTTGTGCCCCTTGTGCCGCTGTCCCCAGGTCTTCTGGTGGCTGCGATGGTGATGAAGTTCGCTGGCTTAACGTTGGTGCCTTCCCTGGGCTTGCAGCTGTCGCGGCCGCATGGGCACTGCCTCACCATGCCGTGGCTTCTGCTCCTAGGCGTACGGTAAGTTCCCCTTCTTCTCCTCTCTCTGCCTCTCTGGTTACCTATCTTTCTCCTCTTGCTTCCTGATGATCAATAGATCATGCAGGAATGCCCTTCTTACTTGCTACTGCGAGCTCTCCTCTCTGGTTAAATCATGTGCTATGAATTCCTTGCAGTAGCTTGACATTTTAGTATTTCTAGTTGGTTCCGAGAAGAACTTGAGCTTGTTCAAGTGCTCTCCTCATGCCATGGCTTGGTTTGGTTCCCTGGATATTCCATCTACTGCTTAGTAAAGCTGTCTAATTTAGCTGGGCTTGCATATGGTACTGGTTCTTTGCAAATAATCTGTTCTAGGCACTGGATGACTCATTTATCACATGTGCCAGGTTGCAGTGGATGAGCAAAATATGTTTAATTGTCTGTTGCTCAATTGTGTTAGCATAAGAGTTGAATTCTTGACACCATTGCTTGCAGATGTTGCCTGTTAATCAATGCATGGTAGCCATGTTTCTTTACTGGAGCTTTGTCTCCAGTAGAGTGTTGTCCAAGCTCGCTTCATTAGTAGTGACATGATGTTGTGAGCTTGATCATTTGTTATTTTTCCTGTCACTAATTGAATTATGGGTGCTTGTTTGTGTATGGATGGTTACTAGAACTATTAATTGATGAACTATGTATTGGTAATGATTCAATTTATTTGAATGGATTGAATGGATGCCAAACATTGTTAAATATTTATCCATTACAGACTGGACGAGACAAGGTGTTATGATGACTGCTTCTTTTTGATGTGGCCTTGCTTGTGATTTGATGTGACCTCAGTAGCACTTGCTACTGCTACTGGTTAATCTCACAGTTGGATATAAAAATAGTTGATTTTAAATAAATGGAATCCTTCACAATAGGGAATCATGTATATAAATGCCACTATGAATTGTTTTATGAAAAAAATGATATTTTCTGATGGTTTAAATGGGCTAGTGATGCTAGGTGATACTTGTAGGCTGCTAGTGACTGAATACTGGTCTGGTTGTTTGCTAGATGTCCATATATATATGACTTCCTACTTGCACATAACTAGCTTCTAGATAAGTTGAGTCTGTGGTTGCTTCATTTTATTGCCAGCATCACTTGGTCTATACCAAGTGATGATTATCCCTCATGAGTTTCTGCTAAGTGATGTTGTTTGTATGCAAAATATATGGATTGGATTCTCTGGATCCTCTGGATCCTCTCCAGGTATTCATTATACCTTGCTCCTCCTAGACGAAGTGTTAAGTTGGTGTGGTGGTGATACGCGTACAGCACGCGTCCGTTGGGAACCCCAAGAGGAAGGTGTGATGCGTACAGCGGCAAGTTTTCCCTCAGTATGAAACCAAGGTTTATCGAACTAGTAGGAGCCAAGAAGCACGTTGAAGGTTCATGGCGGCGAGATGTAGTGCGGCGCAACACCAGGGATTCCGGCGCCAACGTGGAACCTGCACAACACAAACCAAGTACTTTGCCCCAACGAAACAGCGAGGTTGTCAATCTCACCGGCTTGCTGTAACAAAGGATTAGATGTATAGTGTGGATGATGATTGTTTGCGAGAAAACAGTAGAACAAGTATTGCAATGAGATTGTATTTCAAGTATAGAGAATTGGACCGGGGTCCACAGTTCACTAGAGGTGTCTCTCCCATAAGATAAATAGCATGTTGGGTGAACAAATTACAGTTAGGCAATTGACAAATAAAGAGGGCATGACCATGCACATACATATTATGATGAGTATAGTGAGATTTAATTGGGCATTACGACAAAGTACATAGACCCTATCCAGCATGCATCTATGCCTAAAAAGTCCACCTTCAGAGTTATCATCCGAACCCCTTCCGAGTATTAAGTTGCTAACAACGGACAATTGCATTAAGTATTGCGCGTAATGTAATCGGTAACTACATCCTCGAACATAGCACCAATGTTTTATCCCTAGTGGCAACAGCACATCCATAATCTTAGAGATTTCTATCACTTCCCCGATTCACGGAGACATGAACCCACTATCGAGCATAAATACTCCCTCTTGGAGTTACAAGCATCTACTTGGCCAGAGCATCTACTAGTAACGGAGAGCATGCAAGATCATAAACAACACATAGATATAAATTGATAATCAACATAACATAGTATTCTCTATTCATCGGATCCCAACAAACACAACATATAGAATTACAGATGGATGATCTTGATCATGTTCGGCAGCTCACAAGACCCGACAATTAAGCACAATGGGGAGAAGACAACCATCTAGCTACTTCTATGGACCCATAGTCCAGGGCTAGACTACTCACACATCATTCCGGAGGCGACCATGGTGGCGTAGAGTCCTCCGGGAATCCCCCGAGATGGGATTGGCGGCGGCAGCGGCGTCTCTGGAAGGTTTTCCGTATTGTGGCTCTCGGTACTGGGGGTTTCGCGACGAAGGCTATTTGTAGGTGGAAGGGCAGGTCAGGGGGCCACACGAGGGGCCCACACTACAGGTCGGCGCGGCCAAGACCTGGGCCGCGCCGCCCTGTGGTTTGGCCACCTCGTGGCCCCACTTCGTCTCCTCTTTGGTCTTCTGGAAGCTTCGTGGCAAAATAGGACCCTGGGCGTTGATTTCGTCCAATTCCGAGAATATTTCTTTACTAGGATTTCTGAAACCAAAAACAGCGAAAACGACAGAATCGGCACTTCAGCATCTTGTTAATAGGTTAGTTCCAGAAAATGCACGAATATGACATAAAGTGTGCATAAAACATGTAGATAACATCAATAATGTGGCATGGAACATAAGAAATTATCGATACGTCGGAGACGTATCAGGTGGTCTTTTGCTTGTTGATCTTGCTTAGCTTGCCCTTTTCCTCCTAGCTCCCGGTTGATTCTTGATTTTTATGTAACCATGGTGGTTCACTTGTTCTTGATTTCTGGAAGAACTGGATGAACTGGTGGTTTCCTGATGAACTACAACTGCTGCTGTCGGATCTCTTTGTGACATGGATGTCGAGCTGGTGCACTATTCTTTATATAGGAAGCTTGGAGGCTTATTGTGTCGATAGCACCACCCTGTGTACTACCTATGTGGCTCCATTTCACTCACCTGGTGGTGAGTCACATGGTGAATGAGCTGCTTGGTTGACTCATTGGGTTGGCTTGTCCATCCTGAAGAATATCTAACCTTGGTCACTTCTTTTTGGCTAACCAAGTGGCATTTCCACTTGTTCATTTCCAAACTTGGTATTTTGTTTGATGTTTACAGGATCAAGCATGCATAAGATACAAGGGCAAGAAGATTCAAGAACCTAGCTTAGGATTTAAATTCTAGTTTCTCAATTGTAATCTTCTTTTATCTCTTTTATTTGATTACTTTTAATTCTTGTATCATGAATATTGTAAAGACAATATATGTATGTGATGTGACCGACAAAGCTCAAGGTTTACCTATGAGCTTTGTATAAATGTTATTATCCATTTTGGATTTGTTGTATAAATCATATTTGAATTTGAGTTATGAATTCGTATTTCATTGGATATGATTAATTCTTATATTCCTCCTTTGTTTAGAATTCAAATTCAAATCATATCCAAAACCCTAATTTCAAAAGAGATCATGTCAAAATTTATCGCACTCCCGTTACACTAAATCCTAGCTGCAACGAGAGAGAAACCTCGACCCCCTTAGGTTTTATGCAATTAAGCGCGAAAATTTCCCCCATTTTGCGATGCAATGCACAACCATTTTCTAAATCTACCCCGCGTTTGTCCTAAGTCCTAGGATGTTACAGAGTCCCTTCCTCACCATCCTAGCCACTAGTGGATCCCTTGCCACGAGAACGAAAGGAATCCCCTCCCTCCTGTCATGGGCTCGATCGGCGGGTGATGACCCACAAGTATAGGGGATCGCAACAGTCTTTAAGGGAAGTAAAACCCAATTTATTGATTCGACACAAGGGGAGCCAAAGAATATTTGTAAGCCTTAACAGCGGAGTTGTCAATTCAGCTCGCACTGGAAACAGACTTGCTCGCAAGAGTTTATCAGTAGCAACAGTTTTATAGTAGTAGCAGTAGTGAAATATCAGCAGCAGTGTAACAAAGATAGCAGTAGTGATTATAGTAAATAGCAGGATTAAAATACTATAGGCACAGGGATGGATGAACGGGCGCTGCATGGATAAGAGAACTCATGTAACAATCAAGGTAGGGCATTTGCAGATAGTAATAAAACAGTATCCAAGTACTAAACAACCATAGGCATGTGTTCCGTATATAGTCGTACGTGCTCGCAATGAGAAACTTGCACAACATCTTTTGTCCTACCAGCCGGTGGCAGCAGGGCCTCTAGGGAATCTACCGATAATTAAGGTACTCCTTTTAATAGAGCACCGGAGCAAAGTATTAACACTCCAGTGAACACATGTGATCCTCATATCACCGCCTTCCCCTCCGGTTGTCCCAATTTCTGTCACTTTGGGGCCTCGGGTTCCGGACAACAATATGTGTATACAACTTGCGAGGTAAGATCATAAAGCAATGAATATCATCATGAATTGATAACATGTTCAGATCTGAGATCATGGCACTCGGGCCCTAGTGACAAGCATTAAGCATAACAAGTTGCAACGATATCATAAAAGTACCAATTACGGATACAAGGCACTATGCCCTAACAATCGTATGCTATTACATGACCAATCTCATCCAATCCCTACCATCCCCTTCAGCCTACAGCGGGGGAATTACTCACACATGGATGGGGGAAGCATGGCTGGTTGATGGAGAGGCGTCGGTGGTGATGATGGCGATGATCTCCTCCAATTCCCCGTCCCGGCGGAGTGCCGAACGGAGTTTCTGGTCCCGAGACGGAGTTTCGCGATGGCGGCGGTGTTCTGGATGTCTTCTGGCGATTTCGTCCAACCCCCGTGCGTTTTTAGGTCGAAACCCTTAAGTAGTCCAGAGGGGAGCATCGGGGGCTGCCAGAGGCGTCGCCACCATAGGGCGGCGCGGCCCAGGGGCCCACTGATGACCCACAAGTATAGGGGATCGCGATAGTCTTCGAGGGAAGTAAAACCCAAATTTATTGATTCGACACAAGGGGAGGTAAAGAATACTTATAAGCCTTAACAACTGAGTTGTCAATTCGACTGCACCTGGAAAAGCACTAGCAACGGGGGTGATGTGTAAGTAGCGATAATATGAGAGCAATAGTAACGAGTAACACGAGCAGCGGTAATAGCAATATGGGAGCAATGGCACCGGAAAATAGTTGATACTACTTCCAATGACATAGAGAACAAGTATATTATGATGAGAGATGGACCGGGGTTCCCAGCGATCTACACTAGTGGTAACTCTCCAATAAGTGACAAGTGTTGGGTGAACAAATTACAGTTGGGCAATTGATAGGAATCAAAGCATTAAGAAAGAACATCAAGATAATTAATTATGTAGGCATGTTTTCCGTATATAGTCGTACATGCTCGCAATGAGAAACTTGCACAACATCTTTTGTCCTACCAGCCGGTGGCAGCCGGGCCTCAAGGGAAACTACTGGATATTAAGGTACTCCTTTTAATAGAGTACCGGAGCAAAGCATTAACACTCCATGAAAACATGTGATCCTCACATCACCGCCATCCCCTCCGGTTGTCCCGATTCTTGCCACTTCGGGGCCTTTGGTTCCGGACAGCGACATGTGCATACAACTTGTAGATACAATCTAAGCAACAAGTAGAGCTCAAATCTAAGATCATGCCACTCGGGCCCTAGTGACAAGCATTAAGCATAACAAGATTGCAGCAACAATAACTTCACAAACTTTATAGATAGACTAATCATAATGTATCATCCATCGGATCCCAACAAACACAACACCGATTACATCAGATGAATCTCAATCATGTAAGGCAGCTCATGAGACCATTGTATTGAAGTACATGGGGGAGAGTATACCGACATAGCTACTGCTAGAACCCGTAGTCCATGGGGGAACTACTCACGGAGCATGGCGGAGGCGATGGCGTTGATGGAGATGGCTTCCGGGGGCACTTCCCCGTTCCGGCAGGGTGCCGGAACAGAGTTCTGTCCCCCGAATTGGAGTTTCGCGATGGCGGCGGCGCCCCTGGAGTCTTTCTGGAGTTTCGTCAATTGGTACGGTGTTTTTAGGTCGAAAGGGGTTTTATAGGCGAAGAGGCGGCGCAGGGGGGCACCTGGGGGCTCCTCACCATAGGCTAGCGCGGGCCCAGGCCAGGCCGCGCCGCCTTATGGTGTGGTGGCCCTCTGGCCCCTCTCCGACTCTTCTTCGGTATTCGGAGCCTTCCGGGAAAAATAGGAGGTTTGGCGTTGATTTCGTCCAATTCCGAGAATATTGCCCGAACAGCCTTTACTGGAACCAAAAACAGCGAGAAAACGAGAGCCGGCATTGTGGCATCTTGTTAATAGGTTAGTTCCGGAAAACGCATAAAAACATTATAAAGTGCAAGCAAAACATGTAAGTATTGTCATAAAACAAGCATGGAACAACAGAAATTATGGATACGTCGGAGACGTATCAGCATCCCCAAGCTTAGTTCCTGCTCGTCCCGAGCGAGGTAAACGATAAAAAGAATAATTTACTGTAGTGACATGCTACTTACATAACCTTGATCATACTATTACAAAGCATATGAAATGAATGAAGTGACTCAAGGCAATGATCTATAGTTGCTAACAAGTAGATAACATATAGCAAGACTTTTCATGGATAGTACTTTCAAGACAAGCATCAAAAGTCTTGCACAAGAGTTAACTCATAAAGCAATAAATTCAAAGTAAAGGCATCGAAGCAACACAAAGGAAGATATAAGTTTCAGCGGTTGCTTCCACTTGTAACATGTATATCTCATGGATATTGTCAACACAAAGTAATATGATGAATGCAAATATGCAAGTATGTAAGAATCAATGCACAGTTGACACAAGTGTTTGCTTCTAAGGTGGAAGGAAGTAGGTAAACTGACTCAACATAAAAGTAAAAGAATGGCCCTTCTACGAGGGAAGCATCGATTGCTATATTTGTGCTAGAGCTTTGGTTTTTGAAAACATATAGAGAGCATAAAAGTAAAGTTTTGAGAGGTGTTTGTTGTTGTCAACGAATGGTAATGGGTACACTAACTACCTCGCCAACCGGACTTCCAAGAGCGGCTCCCATGAATTATTTGCTTGTTTATGTGGCACTCCTTCCAACCTTTCTTACACAAACCATGGCTAACCGAATCCTCGGGTGCCCGCCAACAATCTCATACCATGAAGGAGTGCCTTTTTATTTTAGTTTTATTATGATGATGACACTCCCCCCAACCTTTGCTTACACAAGCCATGGCTAACCGAATCCTTCGGGTGCCGTCCAACAATCACAAACCATGGAGGAGTGTCTATTTAGGTTAATTAATTTGGGACTGGGAATCCCGTTGCCAGCTCTTTTTGCAAAATTATTGGATAAGCGGATGTGCCACTAGTCCATATGAGAGTCCGTCAAAAGTAAATGACAAGGTTGAAAGCTAAACACCACATACTTCCTCATGAGCTATAAAACATAAACACAAATTGGGAAGCATTTTGAATTGTTTAAAGGTAGCACTCAAGCAATTTACTTTGGAATGGCAGGAAATACCACATATTAGGTAGGTATGGTGGACACAAATGGCATAGTGGTTGGCTCAAGGATTTTGGATGCATGAGAAGTATTCCCTCTCGATACAAGGCTTAGGCTAGCAAGGTTGTTTGAAGCAAACACAAGTATGAACCGGTACAACAAAACTTACATAAGAACATATTGCAAGCATTATAATACTCTACTACTTGTCTTCCTTGTTGCTCAAACACTTTTACCAGAAAATATCTAGACCTTAAGAGAAATCAATTATGCAAACCAATTTTAACAAGCTTTACGGTAGTTCTCCACTAATAGTTTTAAACTACATGCAAAAACTTATGATCTACTTGAGAGCTCAAAACAATTGCCAAGTATCAAATTATTCAAGACATATGAGGCATTTTCTGTTTCCAACCAAATAATAATAAGTGCTATAGCTTCCAACTTTTATCATTGAACATTAAAAATAAAACGAAGAACAAGTGTTCATATGAAAAAGCGGAGCGTGTCTCTCTCCCAAACAAGGATTGCTAGGATCCGGATTTATTCAAACACAAACAAAAATAAAAACACACAGACGCTCCAAGTAAAGCACATAAGATGTGACCGAATAAAAATATAGTTTCAGGGGAGGAAACCTGATAAGTTGATGAAGAAGGGGATGCCTTGGGCATCCCCAAGCTTAGACGCTTGAGTCTTCTTGAAATATGCAGGGATGAACCACGGGGGCATCCCCAAGCTTAGACTTTTCACTCTTCTTGATCATATATCATCCTCCTCTCTTGACCCTTGAAAACTTCCTTCACAACAAACTTCTCATAAACTTCATTAGAGGGGTTAGTACTCAAAAAATTTGAATCCACCTTGGTCCTGTAGTGGCACATTGCAAGAACTCAATAAAACATTAGCTACAGCTCTCTATGTCTAGAAAAGCTCGCTTAAAGTCCACAAGAGACAATGCAAAAAACAGAGAGACAGAATCTGCCAAAACAGAACAGCCAGTAAAGACGAATTTTAATAAAATACTTCCGTTGCTCAAATCAGAAAACTCAAAACTAATGAAAGTTGCGTACATATCTGAGGAACACGCACGTAAATTGGCATATTTTTCTGATTTTTCTACAGAGAAAACAGCCCAGATTCGTGACAGATAGAAATCTGTTTCTGCGCAGAAATCCAAATCTAGTATCAACCTTCGATTAGAGGCTTCACTTGGCACAACAAAACACAAAACTAAGATAAGGAGAGGTTGCTACAGTAGTAAACAACTTCCAAGACACAAATATAAAACAAAGTACTGTAGCAAAATAACAAATGGGTTATCTCCCAAGAAGTTGCTTTCTTTATAGCCATTAAGATGGGCTCAGCAGTTTTAATGATGCACTCGCAAGAAATAGTATTGGAAGCAAAAGAGCATCAAGAAGCAAATTCAAAACACATTTAAGTCTAACATGCTTCCTATGCAAAGGAATCTTGTAAATAAACAAGTTCATGAAAAGCAAAGTAACAAGCATAGGAAGATAGAATAAGTATAACTTCAAAATTTTAAGCATATAGAGAGGTGTTTTAGTACCATGCAAATTTCTACAACCATATTTTCCTCTCTCATAATAATTTTCAGTAGCTTCATGAATAAACTCAACAATATAACTATCACATGCAGCATACTTTTCATGATCCACAAACTCATAATTTTTATCAATCTCAAGAATAGTGGAATTAAAACTTTCAAACTTACTTGTATTAATAATATAACAAGGTAGTTGATCAATCTCAAGAGATATGGGACTCATAGAATAAGTCAAGAACTCTCCAATCCCATTTTCATTAGTAGTACAATTAATATTATCAAGTAACATAGGACCATCATCTAGAGCTTTATCATAAACATTTGCCAAGCAAAATTCTTTAGTACCATGCATTTCGACATCTGGCACAAACAAAGCATTATCATAAGATTTATCAAAGTAGCATGGATTATCATATATAACAGTAGCATAATTATTTTCACAAGTTTTACTCATAGGTAATATTTCAAGAGAATCCACAGGAACATAACATTCAACCTCTTTCGGTAAGCATGGAGGACAATCAAATAGTGTAAGAGATAAAGAGTTACTCTCATTAGAAGGTTGGCATGGGTAGCTAATCCATTCTCCCCCCTTTTGTTCGTCGCTCTCCTCTTCTTTTTCATCCAATGAGCTTTCAGGTTCATCAATTTCCTCCTCTTTTTCATCCAATGAGCTTTCAGGTTCATCAGTTTCTTCTTCCACAGGTTCCTGCAAATTGTGAGTGCATTCTTGTGCATTAATGTGTCTCTCTTTATAATCAAGGATATAAGGATTCCTATTGTAGCATTCTATGCAAGAATTAAGGATAGTAGAGACATAATCTTTAAGGTCCTTACAAATAGCACAAGTTTCATAATTCTCTACCATGAAGGATTCTATCTCAGAGGCTCCCATAAATAAGACAAATTGTTCTACCTCTTCGAACCCATAATGAATATAGCAATTCCGATTATAGCTCTTAATTAAAAATATTCCTCACTAAAGCCACATTGAAATTTAAGATGTTTATCCTGTTGAGAGCAACAGTTTATATCATGGCGTCTAAGCAAGATTCTAGCAATTGTATTTAATTTTTCTATCATAGCACTCATTATTCTACCAGTTCTTGATTCTCTATAACAATTATAACATTCCATAAGCTCCAAGTAGGTTGTAGGTTCTCCCATAATAGCAATTTTTAATTTTTCGGTTTTTCAAATTTTTATGGATTTTTGGGTATATGAGGAAAATAAAACAAGACAAAAAGAAACTAAGCAAAAGTAAACTAGGCAAAATAAAACTAGACAGAAATAAACTAAGCACAAATAAACTAGGCAAAAGTAAACTAAGCAAAGCAAAATAAAACAAATTAAAAACAGAGAGAGAGGTAGAGTGTACTCCCCAGGTGAACTTATGAGTAGAGCTATGCCTCCCGGCAACGGCGCCGGAAAACAGTCTTGATGACCCACAAGTATAGGGGATCGCGATAGTCTTCGAGGGAAGTAAAACCAAAATTTATTGATTCGACACAAGGGGAGGTAAAGAATACTTATAAGCCTTAACAACCGAGTTGTCAATTCAGCTGCACACGGAAAAGCACTAGCAACAGGGGTGATATGAAAGTAGCGAGTAATATGAGAGCAATAGTAACGATAACACAGACAGCGGTAATAGCAATATGGGAGCAATGGCACCGGAAAATAGTTGATACTACTTCCAATGACATAGAGAACAAGTATATTATGATGAGAGATGGACTGGGGTTCCCAGCGATCTACGCTAGTGGTAACTCTCCAATAAGTGACAAGTGTTGGGTGAACAAATTACAGTTGGGCAATTGATAGGAATCAAAGCATTAAGAAAGAACATCAAGATAATTAATTATGTAGGCATGTTTTCCGTATATAGTCGTACGTGCTCGCAATGAGAAACTTGCACAACATCTTTTGTCCTACCAGCCGGTGGCAGCCGGGCCTCAAGGGAAACTACTGGATATTAAGGTACTCCTTTTAATAGAGTACCGGAGCAAAGCATTAACACTCCATGAAAACATGTGATCCTCACATCACCGCCATCCCCTCCGGTTGTCCCGATTCTTGCCACTTCGGGGCCTTTGGTTCCGGACAGCGACATGTGCATACAACTTGTAGATACAATCTAAGCAACAAGTAGAGCTCAAATCTAAGATCATGCCACTCGGGCCCTAGTGACAAGCATTAAGCATAACAAGATTGCAGCAACAATAACTTCACAAACTTTATAGATAGACTAATCATAATGTATCATCCATCGGATCCCAACAAACACAACACCGATTACATCAGATGAATCTCAATCATGTAAGGCAGCTCATGAGACCATTGTATTGAAGTACATGGGGGAGAGTATACCGACATAGCTACTTGCTAGAACCCGTAGTCCATGGGGGAACTACTCACGGAGCATGGCGGAGGCGATGGCGTTGATGGAGATGGCTTCCGGGGCACTTCCCGTTCCGGCAGGGTGCCGGAACAGAGTTCTGTCCCCCGAATTGGAGTTTCGCGATGGCGGTGGCGCCCCTGGAGTCTTTCTGGAGTTTCGTCAATTGGTACGGTGTTTTTAGGTCGAAAGGGGTTTTATAGGCGAAGAGGCGGCGCAGGGGGGCACCTGGGGGCTCCTCACCATAGGCTGGCACGGGCCCAGGCCAGGCCGCGCCGCCTTATGGTGTGGTGGCCCTCTGGCCCCTCTCCGACTCTTCTTCGGTATTCTGGAGCCTTCCGGGAAAAATAGGAGGTTTGGCGTTGATTTCGTCCAATTCCGAGAATATTGCCCGAACAGCCTTTACGGAACCAAAAACAGCAGAAAACGAGAGCCGGCACTTGTGGCATCTTGTTAATAGGTTAGTTCCGGAAAACGCATAAAAACATTATAAAGTGCAAGCAAAACATGTAAGTATTGTCATAAAACAAGCATGGAACAACAGAAATTATGGATACGTCGGAGACGTATCACCCACCGCGCCGCCTTGTGGGGTGGGCGCCTCGTGGCCCCCCTCCTTCAGGTCTTCTGGCTCCGTCAATCTTCTGTGAAAATAGGCCCATTGCAATTAACCCCGGGGATTTTCCTGAAAGTTGAGTTTTTTTTACAAAAACAAGACACCGGTGCAATTCTGCTGAAAACAGCGTTAGTCCGTGTTAGTTGTATCCAAAATACATAAATTAGAGGCAAAACAATAGCAAAAGTGTTCGGGAAAGTAGATACGTTTTGGACGTATCAACTCCCCCCAAGCTTAGCTTATTGCTTGTCCTCAAGCAATTCGATTAACAACTGAGTGCGATAAAAGAACTTTCACGAACACATTTGTTCATATGATGTAAATATTCTCATGATATGGACAAGTACTTAGGCAATTCATAATAAGATACATGCAAATAAAGTCATCTAATAGCTATGTCAATCATAGAAAAGGTACCAACAAATTAATAATAAGCATCATGAATCATATCTATCAGAAAGATTGCAATGTTCATAAAAGGATATGATAAAGTGGTATCTCGCTTGCCTGTATTTGTACAGCAAAACATAAATGCCCGGGCACCTTTGAAGTTCATGGAAAGACTGGAAGTAAAGATTATCAAAGATAAAAGCATCAAAGTTATACCACAGTTAATCACATTTTGGGACAAGCATATTATACTAAGAATGACAGTTGTTCTCTCAAGAAGGTCCTCAAAGAAAGGATGGTGACTCAATGTAAAAGTAAAAAATTGGCCCTTCACAGAGGGAAGCATGGATTAACGTGCGCTAGAGATTTTCATTTGTAAAAACAGAAGCAAAATTATTTTGAGAGGTGTTTGTTGTTGTCAACGAATGGTAGTGGGCACTCCAACTACCTCGTCAACCAGACTTTCAAGAGCGTCTCCCATGAAGGACGTTATCTCTACCAGCAAGTTAAACCATCCCTCTTCTCTTTTGTTTACACACGTACTTTAGTTTTATTATGGATGACACTCCCCCCAAACTTTGCTTACACAAGCCATGGCTAACCGAATCCTCGGGTGCCTTCCAACATTCACATACCATGGAGGAGTGTCTATTTTCAAATTAAGTTGCTTACTTATAAATCAGGGTAAAACATGTGAAGAGAATTATTGATGAAAGTTAATTAATTGGGGCTGGGAACCCCGTTGCCAGCTCTTTTTGCAAAATTATTGGAGAAGCGGATGTGCCACTAGTCCATTGATGAAAGTCTGTCAGGAGTAAATGACAAGGTTGAAAGATAAAACACCACATACTTCCTCATGAGCTATAAAACATCGACACAAATTGAGAAGTATTTTGAAGGTTTAAAGGTAGCACATGAGAATTACTTGGAATGGTTTGAAATGCCATGCATAGGTATTTATGGTGGACACTTTGGAATAACTTGGTTTTTAGGGTTTGGAAGCACGAGCAGCGTTCCCGCTCAGTACAAGTGAAGGTTAGCAATAGACTGGGAAGCAACAATCAAGAGAGCAGTAACTGTCATAATCATGCTTGCGACAAAAAAAATTAACGGAGGCATAAAAGTGATACAAGAACTCTGAGGCAAAGTAAATCATCGAGGCTTAATTGACTTTTGTTCAGTCATATGCATGCACGAGCATGTGCCAAGTCGATTCAAGTGAATTATTCAGAGGGGATACCACAATGTCATATCTATCTATGAATAAAACAATGCAGGCAAATATTTATGACATGCTACTCATATTAATAGATTGGAGCTAAACATGAGAGATCGTGAACTACTAGACTTTCTTAAATGACATATATGTGATGACCCGGCATACCACTGCATGGTGTAGTATGCAAGTCTGATATAACACCAATGAAACACAGTTCCACGGGTATTATATCGCTCAGAGTGGTACAACAGAAACATATGCGGGTCCAAGGCATGTCTATAGAATTACAACATCGACTCGTTACACAAGATCATCACAGACCTCCTACTTTACAATGAGGTAAAACTGCAAATAAACTCCATAAGAACGACTCGTAGTCTAATCCTATCACGAACTCTATTTGTAGAGTATTTGACTAGCTATAGGGGCTATGAATAGATTCTAGCTAAATAGGAGCTAGGTTTAGGAAGCTAGTTCCTTTCTATGGCTAAACTAGGTTTTCTCCTTGTTGGACGTGGTATTCGACTCCTCTGACAGGGTCCTGTCTCTTGAAGTAGTTGTTGACTCCTCGGTCTTCGAGTTTCACTGTAGATCCTCCTTCGATGTCTCCATATCTAAGCAGGGGATTTAAGAGTGGGATGAGTACGAGCGTACTCAACAAGTCCATTATAGGAAAGAGGTGTTTAATGCACTAGCTACGGCATTAGACCAGAAAGTCTAATACCAATGCAAGTTTTCATAATCATTTCTTCAAAAGGTTGCTTTTATTCAGAAGAACTATGTCTGTCAGCCTTCACCAGTTTACTAGAACTTTATGGAGCTCCTTTCCGGCCGCGTTCGCTGTTCCATATCCCGGAACAGGGAGTGACAGGTCACGGTTCTTTACACTCTGCAGAGGTGTGTTGCTTTACCCATAAGAGATCTTAACCTTGGTGCCAATCGGGCGCGCAACCCGTCCACACTTCCTATGGTGTGAGGCCCGGTATAAGGTCATAGCCAATCATATTCCTCCACTACCTTGCACACCCACCCTTTGTTGCAAACCCCGACCCTGGGTCCTCGTCGGTCCACTTACACCATTTAAGGACGGACCCCGACCACGACAACGATGCTGGGATCGAACCAAACTCCTTCGCCGGTAGCTGCAACCCATCATAGACCACATTACCGTGGGGAATTAGAGTGGGATCCCCACCCTCAAGTTGTTCCGCAAGCCGCAACCGCTACGGTATGCTCAGCATAACCGTGGGGACTTAGAATGGGTTCCCCACCCACAAGTTGCTCCGCAAGATACAACTGCTACGGTAAGCGTATCCGTTGATGTACAAGAGGTGGAAATACGATTGACTAGTCCGTCCCATTTCAGATCTTATGGTTAACACGGTTATTACGGCACAAGAATCACTGGCGACATTTGTTGTTTAATCCTAGATGGATATAAACCCTTGCAATGGAACCTCCACCATATCAACACAATCCATGGTTCCATTGCCCACCACATAGTCATATTCATAGTTATGAAAATAGTGGTTTTGGTTTTTATGCAATAGTGATAATCATAGTACTTTGCAAGTAATTTGATAAAGATACTCAAATGACATGAGCAAGTGATGAACTTGCCTTTCTTGACTGCAAGATTATGCAGGCAAGGCCTTCGATACGTAATAACTCCAAATTTTGAAATAGCATCATCGTCCGGTAAGGACGATGTTTAAAAGATTGGCAAGGATGCAATAATGCATAAGTATGCGATGCAATCGTTCTAAGCGTGTCCTAACCCCGATAATTTAGGATTAGTGAGTGGTAATGATTGGTTTAGGGTGTGTTGTACTTTTAGAGTGATTCACATACAAGGTTCTTATTCAGGTGTGATTACTTGGTATTATAAACAGGTAGATAATAAGGCACAATAATCAATTGAGCACCAAAGATTGATAATTGGCATAAAGTTAATAAGTAAAGAACAATGGTTAGTTTTAGTACTATATGGTATGGTTAATGATTAATTATCATATACTTTAAAAGAATAACTTTTGAAGAACATGTTCTTTAATAAAGAACAAGTATGATAATTAGGTTGAGGGGTTCTATGGTTGACTATGGTTTCAGTTAGTTTCTGGAGTAAGTATTAGATGGATCACAACATAGTTGGATTCATCCATAGCTAGAACTTGTAGGGTTGAGTTAAGCCTAAGCATCTTGAGCAATCTATTATAAATAGTTGCTATCAAGGTTGGTATACCTTGCTGGGGATAGCTAGTTAGGGTTTATAGGTCCTGTTAGGTAGGGTTGAGGATACTCTCTATTTTCTTCAAAAGAATAACTTTTGAAGAACATACTTCTTAAATACTAAGAAGTATAATAATTAGGTTGAGGTTGTTTAGGTTTGCTATTTAATTCCCTAGGTAAAGATTGGTTGGTTCCTAAATAGGATGTTTGATAATTATCTAACACTAGTAGGGTTTAGTGGGTATGGTGTGTGATGCACAATTAATGGGCATGGTTGCTATTATGATTCATCACAGGGGTGTGATGCTAAATATGGATAATTAAGGTTGTTGCCTCTAAGGATAGGAACTATGGTTGGTTCTATTTGATCATCTAGGTTTGATTAAGATGATTACATGGGATACTAAATTGCTAGTGATAGGGTTCTACATTTTATGTGGACATAGGTATGTTTTTTTTAGTTGCTAATGAGGGCTCTATGATTTGAAATAAAATACCATGATCACCTGTTCTAACCTTGGTTTTAGGTTAGAAGCAAATTAGGGTTCACATGTAATAATGGAACTAGGGCTCTAAGTAGAGTTAGGGTTTTAGGGTTCCACATGAAATTATGGGGTTGTGTTCTTTATTCAATATGGAATTAGGGTTTCTTAATCACCATATAGTTCTTAGCTTGATAACTTTATTATAAAGTTGAAGTTATTAATAACTTTGAATTAAAAATTAATATTGGATTTGACATTTTCTTATTTTTAAATAATTAATAATTAAGATAATTATTAATTAGAGTTTAAATCCTCCTATTAAGGATTTAATAAATTATAAGCAAAGGAAAATTAGTTTTAACATTTTCCTGATTTGCTTACTGGTTTTTATTAATTTTAGAAGTGTTTCTTAATTATTGAATTTTAATTAAATTTGGAATTAAAATTAAAGGCTTAATTAACAAGTATAAAATAATTGAATTTTTATTAAAAATAAAAATTTCATTTTATATTTTTATTGGATAGATTTTTCTTTTCCAAGAATTTTGATATATTATTTACCTTTTTCTGAGTTAAAATGAATTATCTATGATTTTGTAAAGTTTAAACTATTTTCTGGAATTTCAATTAAATGGAAAAGACCAATTGTACCGGTTGGGTCTACCCTAAGACGCAGACATGTGGGGTCTGATCCGAGTCAGCTGCCTCGTTGGCAGTTGACTGGGTCAAGCCAATATTCGGGCCCCACCGCCATGTAGGCATCATCGACGGCTCAACGTCGGTGAGCCGGTGCACGGCGGCGACGCCGTTCTACTGCCCCACGGGATGAGCTAATAGGTGTTTCCGCATCCCCACGGTGTTCTGAGAACGATGGTGGTATCGATGCTTCTGAAAGGTCACCGGAGATGGCTCCGGCGAACACCTCCGCGGCGGCGCAATCCCGGCCACCAAACTACTGCTAGCTATACGCGAGTATAAACCGGGATAATGAGCTCCAGGGATGTGCAAGCTCACCTGGATGCTAATGGAGGGCTCAGAGGGCTTGATTGGAGACGGAGGTGATGCCAATGTCTCCAACTCCGGCGATAACCGACGGAAGGGACTCGGTCGATTTCGGCAACTGAAGCTTCCCCTTCCCGATTCCTTGAACCAAGATGCTTGCCGTGACACGGCGCTTCTCCTCGTCCATCTCATGGTCGCCGGGGAGGCCTCTAACGACGGCGGTAATGGTGAAGGGGTGCGGCCAGGGTTGCGAATTGAGAAGAAATTGAGACAGCGAGGGAGAAGAGGGCGACTAGGGTTCGTCCAGAGCTTTTATACGGCGCCTGGGCGCGTGCCTCGTCACGGGTTCGGTCGAGGAGATGGCGCCAGCGCGAGGGAGAAAGGCTTCACGGCGTCGTGCTGCCCTCCAGCACACGGTGACGAGGAGGACGACGCCCTCTTCGAATTTTTTAGATGAAGAGGTACTGGGCTGTGCTTTGTCGGTGAACTGGGCCGCGCTAGTGGGCTTGTGCTGGGCTGCCGAGGTGGGATGTGGCGGCCAGGTGAGCCGGGTAAGGCTCCTTTCTCTCTTTTTCTTTTTATTTCAGTTTTTCTTTTTCTGTTTTTATAAATTCTGGTTTCTATTTTATTGTTTGAATTCAAATTTGAATTCAGGTTTATACTTGCAGGTTCTAAAGTATTTGAACCTCCATAAGATTTGATAACAATGCTTATTTCATAATTGTTTTGCTCAACAGTATCTATTATTTAATTAAATTGGGATTGTTGTGAGAGTTATGCCAAATTTAGAATAACATGAGTTGGGTAATTATTTCAATTCCCCTTTTTAATTTGGGAACCAGATCTATGTAGATGATTTGTACTTTCCAACATGTGCATGGTGAACACATTATTAGGGTTTGCTAGTACTTAGCAATACTGATGGTTCACCTATATTTTGATTAAGGCTAGGTTTTAAGATGAATGGTAATGAGGATGAATTGGACCATGATTTTATGTGAAGAATTATTTCTAAGATATTGTAAGGGTTATCCTATTTCAAGGTTAGCACTATTACCATATTTTAATAGCACTTTGAAATAAAGATACTACTCTCATCATTGTTTGGTCTAGTTATAAGGATAAGTGGTTGATCACCACTTATGGGTTTTAATCAAATGGTTTAGCACTAGGTTATTCTTAAGTTCCATATTTAAGCATAAGCTTTAACTAGTGAGCAATTCTAGGGTTCTCATCATATTCACATAATGGCAATTGGTTTGCATCTCAATTATGCCTAGGCTCATATTATGATCACCATAGTGATACATAAACTATGGTTGAGATATACCCTAGTTTGTAGATTTGGAATGTTATCATATTGCATTTGCTAGGGTTTAATCTCCCCTAACCAAGGTAATATGACTACTTGCTTGATTGTTCATGTGCTCCTTTAATTACTAAGGACTTGAGAATTAGTTTTGTCTTCTCCCAATTAACTTCTATTGATGTCCTCAATTTATCATTAAAGTAACTAAAGTGGTTATAGTTCTTTTTATAGTTAACTTTGGTCATATGGATGGATGGTTTCTCACCATATTAAGTATGGAGTTTTACTCTAAGGTTTTCTTAGGTTCTTTAATTTATGAAATATAGATATGGTAGGATTCTACTCGATGATCACTAAGTGGTTCACAAATTAAGGTTGGGATATAAGCCTAGGTTTGCTTACTAGTTACCTCCCTATGATTTCATGTGGGGAATAATATCTACTAATCATATAAGTGTTAGCATTTGGATTATTCTCCTATTTCTCCAAAGCATGGTCATGGATTAGGCATAATCCACTTGTTCTTAATATCTCTACCTCAAGTTCTTAGGGTTTATGATCATCACTCAATTTATAATGATCAAGGTTTGGCTTCCTAAGTTATCTCTCAAGAATTAGGTTTCTCACTCCCAAGATTAAGTATTGTCTTGATCAACTAAGTATAGCACTTCTATTTTACTTTCTAGGACAGGCATATTATGGTTGTCTCAATAGTTTATATCCCAGAAGAATTGTCTGAGATATACACTTAGAGTTCTTCTTAATCAATAATGATATGATCATCTAGTTATATGGATAGTTCTCTCCCCCCAAGTCCAAGTGTTGCATCATTAACTTGAGTGTAACACCATAACTTGAGCTCTCTCTCATATGAATAGTTTATTCTAGGGTTTATGGTGTATTCACAATACCTCAATAGGTATCTAGTCTAAAACTACACTTGGCTATCTTAGTTGGATTAGTCTCCTCCCTATTTCATCAACTCATGGATATTATCTTATCCAATTGGATATTTGGTTATCAACCACTTCAAGATGAAAGGGTTAATCTCTTAATACTTTAGTTCAAAGGTTGTCCTTTATTCTTAAATAGGTAAAGCTTAGAGTGGTATGAATGGTCTCACTCATTTGGGAAGGACTTGTATAATACTCTAGGGTTCCTCTTGAAGATGAGGATTAGAATACTTGGATGTATATCCAAGGTTTAGCTCAAAATTGTCATTTCTTCTATAGTAAATACTATAGGAGTCTCACATCTCTAGATTTGATGTATAACTATTTGGAATAGAGAAGAATATATATTTCTAGAGTTGAATTCCTTGTCATGTTTCCAAGGATAAAGTCAAATGAATACCATGAGGTTCATGGTAGAATCAAGGATTAGTTTAAGACATGGAAAAGATAAGTGAAGGATGGTTTCTCCATTTATTGTTACTTGATTTCCAAATAGATGTATGTTCATATGTTATGGTAAGGATTACCATATTATAATCTTTTATAAGATCAAGCATTTGAATTTGAGTAAAGTGTTGTTGTGTTGATTATTAGTTCCATTTGATCTAACCCCTTAGATCAAATCATCTCTACCCAAAACAAGGTTTAAACAAAGTCACATTGAGGTTTATAACGCTTGACTTGATGAGCTACTTCAATTCCACCAAGGTCAAGTGAAACTTCGATTCATTGTGACTGTTTTACTTTAAAGCGCGAAAATTCCCAGATTTTCTATGCATGAATGCAAAGCACACATCTGTTTCCTCTATTTTTGTAACCCCAATACCTGGGATATTACAGTCTCTACCCCTTAAACTAAACTTCGTCCTCGAAGTTTGATCTCTCTCACGTTTCAGGAGTGTGGATCTGACTTGTATAGACTAAATTTTTTCTCAAACTCCATATTGATCTCACTAGATATAATTGAATATATCCCTTGTCCAGATTCTTCCTGGAATCCATTAGGGTTTGTCTCTGAACCATGGTTCTTACTTTAATTATTTGATTTCTTTCAACCCTATAGTCTTGTTTCCTTTCTCATTGAAGAATCAATGATGGGACTTCTTCTTGTCCTGACAGTCTTAATTGAGGACTAATTGGATAAAATTCTCCTATTTGAATAAATAGGTCTTTGTTTTTCCCTTACTACCAAAACTACAATAATGGTACTTGGTAAGGTACTTACTATGGAATTGATCATGGTGGTTTATTCCTCAAAGAATGGATTAGACTCATCTAGTCCATCCAATCATGGTTTAAGGATGATTCTTATACCTATTTTGGATTCTTTAGGTTCCATGAAAGGAATCATTCTGTTAGTCTTTGGTATTGGTATACTCAATCTTCTTTGGTCTTTGGCCTTTTTGAGCTGTATTTGGTCTATAGTATTTCCTTCATCCAACTTCATTAACCTTAGATTACTTGAGCTATCGAACTTCGAGTGAATGTTACTCACTTTCTCAAGTTATAGTCCCCTTCTTACTTCCCCGAGGTGTAAACCTCGGTTACTAGTCTGACATTCTTCTGAAAGTAGTGTCCAATAATCTTATGAAAATAAGATTGAATTTCCTCTCGGTTCAGACCTTCTTCTTCTATTTTTCTCCAAATATTGAGTTATTGTACATCCATCTCAATCTTTACTCTACCCCTTAGAGTTTTCTTATGGTCTTCGGCTCCTTTTCTTCCAACCATTGGGCTTATGGTTAGAATTTTGGTATGGGTCTAGCTTATGGTTTGTACTTCTTCTAAGGTCTCGCGAAGAATGTTTGTGGTGTATCCACGCAATTGTGGACATCCAATGTGAATCCTTCGACCAAATGATTATAGGTCATTGTTATTTGGCTACAAAATTTTATTTGTTCACAACTTCTTGGTACAATCAATCCAATAGTGGATTACTTGATACCAATTGTGGCTATTTGTTATCTAAAAATGGATTCTATTTAGGTTCTGATCAACTGGACGAGACATCTTCTACGTTATCTCGCAGTTTTGATCCTATACCACAACTGTGGTCTTCTGATATCAACTATGGTCTTCTTATATCTGCTATGGTTTCCTAAGTCATCTTCCTTTTTCGAGGGTTTATTGTTGCAAGAAAACCACTAGCTGACACTATGAATATAGTATCCTAAGTGATGTCCCATGCATTCCCTCTTCTATGATGACTATGGTTCTGCTTGAGCTTCACCATAATCACCAGATTTCTCACCTTCATGCTTCTTATGTACTAAAGTACTCCTCTGTTGAGGTAAAGCATGAATTTTGATTGGTACTTCCTTCTGAATATTGTGGTTGCTTCCCACAATTTTGCTTCCTTCTTCCGATGAACCTTCATCTTGTCTTCGGAATCTTCACAATTCGTCACTTCCTCACACAAATACCATTACCCTCTAGATCTATAGCATCAAGTAAGAACTTGATATTGCAAATGCATTTGCATACCAAAATCAAACTTCATGTATGGATCTAGTCAAACAATGTAAATCCAATTAAATCCAAGAAGATTCAGCTTTGTGCATATAATACACACCATCATAGGCCTGAATATGATGGTTGAGTAAGACATCTCTAAACATCAGGCTGAGATGTGTAGTATATAGCACCACATAATACAGGTTTATATCGTGATACTTAGCACGAATATATTGGATTCTACTATTTGTCTCAACCTTTACCTTAATTGCACATTTGCAATGAGATAAACTTGAAACAAAGTGGTCTAGGATAGTTAGGGTTAACTTAGTTTTGTTTAGAAGTACTACTTAACTTTGTATTATACCATATATAAGTGCTATTGAGGACTACTTTGTATGATACCTCTAGTTCTAATATGGTTACCCTGAATACATATTTATTGGGATATAGTTCCTATACTTCTAAGTGTTTCTACCATAAGCATATGGTCATGATGTGCTTGGCACACTTCCCATATTTTTGGAACACAATTCTTGCACTATTGTTTTGCACTTGGCTTCTTATTGTACTCCTCTTAATTAATTATGAGGTTCTAGTCCATCACATAATGATTCTCAGGTGAATCATATATGATTAGCAACTCTACCATGTAAGTAGACAAATTTTATTCATAACTCATCATGGTCTACACTGCCTCATACAAATTATATTTATCACATGCTATTAGTTGTTTTCACAAGTTGGGTGAATTTTACCTTCCTATTACTTGTCTTGGTATACCTATTCTAGTATGCTATCTTCCTGCTTTACTTATCTTTATTATTGGATATCACTCCTATTTCAAGTCTGGATAATTCTTACTTAACCATAACATTTGTTGGTACACATCTTCCAATAGGATATCTTCCTTATGGTTGTATTCTCTCTTTGGACTACCATGTATTGTATACCAACTGTGATCTACTCATCTATTGTCTAAGGACTTATTGATGTTCTACCTACTTGGGATTGGCTATCTAACTTTACTTAGTAAAGATAGATAATAAAGGTTGACTTAAGTGTGTCAGGATTATTCTCAAGTGAATATCCATCTCAAGTCATAAGAATATTTGGTTTGACATTGACAACTTCCTATAGACACTACCAATCCTATAGGTCTCATTTAAAGGGTTTTAATCCTAGGTCAAAGCATTTGCTCTGATACCAACCGTGGTGACCCGGCATACCACCGCATGGTGTAGTATGCAAGTCCGATATAACACCAATGAAACACGGCTCCACGGGTATTATATCGCTCGAGTGGTACAACAGAAACATATGCGGGTCCAAGGCATGTCTATAGAATTACAACATCGACTCGTTACACAAGATCATCACAGACCTCCTACTTTACAATGAGGTAAAACCGCAAATAAACTCCATAAGAACGACTCGTAGTCTAATCCTATCACGAACTCTATTTGTAGAGTATTTGACTAGCTATAGGGGCTATGAATAGATTCTAGCTAAATAGGAGCTAGGTTTAGGAAGCTAGTTCCTTTCTATGGCTAAACTAGGTTTTCTCCTTGTTGGACGTGGTATTCGACTCCTCCGAAGGGTCCTGTCTCTTGAAGTAGTTGTTGACTCCTCGGTCTTCGAGTTTCACTGTAGATCCTCCTTCGATGTCTCCATATCTAAGCAGGGGATTTAAGAGTGGGATGAGTACGAGCGTACTCAACAAGTTCATTATAGGAAAGAGGTGTTTAATGCACTAGCTACGGCATTAGACCAAAAAGTCTAATACCAATGCAAGTTTTCATAATCATTTCTTCAAAAGGTTGCTTTTATTAAGAAGAACTATGTCCGTCAGCCTTCACCGGTTTACTAGAACTTCATGGAGCTCCTTTCCGGCCGCGTTCGCAGTTCCATATCCCGGAACAGGGAGTGACAGGTCACGGTTCTTTACACTCTGCAGAGGTGTGTTGCTTTACCCATAAGAGATCTTAACCTTGGTGCCAACCGGGCGTGCAACCCGTCCACACTTCCTATGGTGTGAGGCCCGGTATAAGGTCATAGCCAATCATATTCCTCCGCTACCTTGCACACCCACCCTTTGTTGCAAACCCCGACCCTGGGTCCTCGTCGGTCCACTTACACCATTTAAGGACGGACCCCGACCACGACAACAGTTCCGGGATCGAACCAAACTCCTTCGCCGGTAGCCGCAACCCATCATAGACCACATTACCGTGGGGAATTAGAGTGGGATCCCCACCCTCAAGTTGTTCCGCAAGCCGCAACCGCTACGGTATGCACATCATAACCGTGGGGACTTAGAATGGGTTCCCCACCCACAAGTTGCTCCGCAAGATACAACTGCTACGGTAAGCGCATCCGTTGATGTACAAGAGGTGGAAATACGATTGACTAGTCCGTCCCATTTCAGATCTTATGGTTAACACGGTTATTACGGCACAAGAATCACTAGCGACATTTGTTGTTTAATCCTAGATGGATATAAACCCTTGCAATGGAACCTCCACCATATCAACACAATCCATGGTTCCATTGCCCACCACATAGTCATATTCATAGTTATGAAAATAGTGGTTTTGGTTTTTATGCAATAGTGATAATCATAGTACTTTGCAAGTAATTTGATAAAGATACTCAAATGACATGAGCAAGTGATGAACTTGCCTTTCTTGACTGCAAGATTATGCAGGCAAGGCCTTCGATACGTAATAACTCCAAATTTTGAAATAGCATCATCGTCCGGTAAGGACGATGTTTAAAAGATTGGCAAGGATGCAATAATGCATAAGTATGCGATGCAATCGTTCTAAGCGTGTCCTAACCCCGATAATTTAGGATTAGTGAGTGGTAATGATTGGTTTAGGGTGTGTTGTACTTTTAGAGTGATTCACATAAAAGGTTCTTATTCGAGTGTGATTACTTGGTATTATAAACAGGTAGATAATAAGGCACAATAATCAATTGAGCACCAAAGATTGATAATTGGCATAAAGTTAACAAGTAAAGAACAATGGTTAGTTTTAGTACTATATGGTATGGTTAATGATTAATTATCATATACTTTAAAAGAATAACTTTTGAAGAACATGTTCTTTAATAAAGAACAAGTATGATAATTAGGTTGAGGGGTTCTATGGTTGACTATGGTTTCAGTTAGTTTCTGGAGTAAGTATTAGATGGATCACAACATAGTTGGATTCATCCATAGCTAGAACTTGTAGGGTTGAGTTAAGCCTAAGAATCTTGAGGAATCTATTATAAATAGTTGCTATCAAGGTTGGTATACCTTGCTGGGGATAGCTAGTTAGGGTTTATAGGTCCTGTTAGGTAGGGTTGAGGATACTCTCTATTTTCTTCAAAAGAATAACTTTTGAAGAACATACTTCTTAAATACTAAGAAGTATAATAATTAGGTTGAGGTTGTTTAGGTTTGCTATTTAATTCCCTAGGTAAAGATTGGTTGGTTCCTAAATAGGATGTTTGATAATTATCTAACACTAGTAGGGTTTAGTGGGTATGGTGTGTGATGCACAATTAATGGGCATGGTTGCTATTATGATTCATCACAGGGGTGTGATGCTAAATATGGATAATTAAGGTTGTTGCCTCTAAGGATAGGAACTATGGTTGGTTCTATTTGATCATCTAGGTTTGATTAAGATGATTACATGGGATATTAAATTGCTAGTGATAGGGTTCTACATTTTATGTGGACATAGGTATGTTTTTTTTAGTTGCTAATGAGGGCTCTATGATTTGAAATAAAATACCATGATCACCTGTTCTAACCTTGGTTTTAGGTTAGAAGCAAATTAGGGTTCACATGTAATAATGGAACTAGGGCTCTAAGTAGAGTTAGGGTTTTAGGGTTCCACATGAAATTATGGGGTTGTGTTCTTTATTCAATATGGAATTAGGGTTTCTTAATCACCATATAGTTCTTAGCTTGATAACTTTATTATAAAGTTGAAGTTATTAATAACTTTGAATTAAAAATTAATATTGGATTTGACATTTTCTTATTTTTAAATAATTAATAATTAAGATAATTATTAATTAGAGTTTAAATCCTCCTATTAAGGATTTAATAAATTATAAGCAAAGGAAAATTAGTTTTAACATTTTCCTGATTTGCTTACTGGTTTTTATTAATTTTAGAAGTGTTTCTTAATTATTGAATTTTAATTAAATTTGGAATTATAATTAAAGGCTTAATTAACAAGTATAAAATAATTGAATTTTTATTAAAAATAAAAATTTCATTTTATATTTTTATTGGATAGATTTTTCTTTTCTAAGAATTTTGATATATTATTTACCTTTTTCTGAGTTAAAATGAATTATCTATGATTTTGTAAAGTTTAAACTATTTTCTCGGAATTTCAATTAAATGGAAAAGACCAATTGTACCGGTTGGGTCTACCCTAAGACGCGGACATGTGGGGTCTGATCCGAGTCAGCTGCCTCGTTGGCGCTTGACTCGGGTCAAGCCAATATTCGAGCCCCACCGCCATGTAGGCATCATCGACGGCTCAACGTCGGTGAGCCGGTGCACGGCGGCGACGCCGTTCTACCGCCCCCACGGATGAGCTAATAGGTGTTTCCGCATCCCCACGGTGTTCTGAGAATGATGGTGGTATCGATGCTTCTGAAAGGTCACCGGAGATGGCTCCGGCGAACACCTCCGCGGCGGCGCAATCCCGGCCACCAAACTACTGCTAGCTATACGCGAGTATAAACCGGGATAATGAGCTCCAGGGATGCGCAAGCTCACCTGGATGCTAATGGAGGGCTCAGAGGGCTTGATTGGAGACGGAGGCGACGCCAATGTCTCCAACTCCGGCGATAACCGACGGAAGGGACTCGGTCGATTTCGGCAACTGAAGCTTCCCCTTCCCGATTCCTTGAACCAGGATGCTTGCCGTGACACAGCGCTTCTCCTCGTCCATCTCATGGTCGCCGGGGAGGCCTCTAACGACGGCGGTAATGGTGAAGGGGTGCGGCCAGGGTTGCGAATTGAGAAGAAATTGAGACAGCGAGGGAGAAGAGGGCGACTAGGGTTCGTCCAGAGCTTTTATACGGCGCCTGGGCGCGTGCCTCGTCACGGGTTCGGTCGAGGAGATGGCGCCAGCGCGAGGGAGAAAGGCTTCACGACGTCGTGCTGCCCTCCAGCACAAGGTGACGAGGAGGACGACGCCCTCTTCGAATTTTTTAGACGAAGAGGTACTGGGCTGTGCTTTGTCGGTGAACTGGGCCACGCTAGTGGGCTTGTGCTGGGCTGCCGAGGTGGGCTGTGGCGGCCAGGTGAGCCAGGTAAGGCTCCTTTCTCTCTTTTTCTTTTTATTTCAGTTTTTCTTTTTCTGTTTTTATAAATTCTGGTTTCTATTTTATTGTTTGAATTCAAATTTGAATTCAGGTTTATACTTGCAGGTTCTAAAGTATTTGAACCTCCATAAGATTTGATAACAATGCTTATTTCATAATTGTTTTGCTCAACAGTATCTATTATTTAATTAAATTGGGATTGTTGTGAGAGTTATGCCAAATTTAGAATAACATGAGTTGGGTAATTATTTCAATTCCCCTTTTTAATTTGGGAACCAGATCTATGTAGATGATTTGTACTTTCCAACATGTGCATGGTGAACACATTATTAGGGTTTGTCGGTACTTAGCAATACCGATGGTTCACCTATATTTTGATTAAGGCTAGGTTTTAAGATGAATGGTAATGAGGATG
The DNA here is from genome assembly GCF_022539505.1 of Lolium rigidum. NCBI lineage: Eukaryota > Viridiplantae > Streptophyta > Magnoliopsida > Poales > Poaceae > Lolium > Lolium rigidum. The sequence goes on from NC_061510.1 coordinate 121,072,488, forward strand.
AATTGGACCATGATTTTATGTGAAGAATTATTTCTAAGATATTGTAAGGGTTATCCTATTTCAAGGTTAGCACTATTACCATATTTTAATAGCACTTTGAAATAAAGATACTACTCTCATCATTGTTTGGTCTAGTTATAAGGATAAGTGGTTGATCACCACTTATGGGTTTTAATCAAATGGTTTAGCACTAGGTTATTCTTAAGTTCCATATTTAAGCATAAGCTTTAACTAGTGAGCAATTCTAGGGTTCTCATCACATTCACATAATGGCAATTGATTTGCATCTCAATTATGCCTAGGCTCATATTATGATCACCATAGTGATACATAAACTATGGTTGAGATATACCCTAGTTTGTAGATTTGGAATGTTATCATATTGCATTTGCTAGGGTTTAATCTCCCCTAACCAAGGTAATATGACTACTTGCTTGATTGTTCATGTGCTCCTTTAATTACTAAGGACTTGAGAATTAGTTTTGTCTTCTCCCAATTAACTTCTATTGATGTCCTCAATTTATCATTAAAGTAACTAAAGTTGTTATAGTTCTTTTTATAGTTAACTTTGGTCATATGGATGGATGGTTTCTCACCATATTAAGTATGGAGTTTTACTCTAAGGTTTTCTTAGGTTCTTTAATTTATGAAATATAGATATGGTAGGATTCTACCGATGATCACTAAGTGGTTCACAAATTAAGGTTGGGATATAAGCCTAGGTTTGCTTACTAGTTACCTCCCTATGATTTCATGTGGGGAATAATATCTACTAATCATATAAGTGTTAGCATTTGGATTATTCTCCTATTTCTCCAAAGCATGGTCATGGATTAGGCATAATCCACTTGTTCTTAATATCTCTACCTCAAGTTCTTAGGGTTTATGATCATCACTCAATTTATAATGATCAAGGTTTGGCTTCCTAAGTTATCTCTCAAGAATTAGGTTTCTCACTCCCAAGATTAAGTATTGTCTTGATCAACTAAGTATAGCACTTCTATTTTACTTTCTAGGACAGGCATATTATGGTTGTCTCAATAGTTTATATCCCAGAAGAATTGTCTGAGATATACACTTAGAGTTCTTCTTAATCAATAATGATATGATCATCTGGTTATATGGATAGTTCTCTCCCCCCAAGTCCAAGTGTTGCATCATTAACTTGAGTGTAACACCATAACTTGAGCTCTCTCTCATATGAATAGTTTATTCTAGGGTTTATGGTGTATTCACAATACCTCAATAGGTATCTAGTCTAAAACTACACTTGGCTATCTTAGTTGGATTAGTCTCCTCCCTATTTCATCAACTCATGGATATTATCTTATCCAATTGGATATTTGGTTATCAACCACTTCAAGATGAAAGGGTTAATCTCTTAATACTTTAGTTCAAAGGTTGTCCTTTATTCTTAAATAGGTAAAGCTTAGAGTGGTATGAATGGTCTCACTCATTTGGGAAGGACTTGTATAATACTCTAGGGTTCCTCTTGAAGATGAGGATTAGAATACTTGGATGTATATCCAAGGTTTAGCTCAAAATTGTCATTTCTTCTATAGTAAATACTATAGGAGTCTCACATCTCTAGATTTGATGTATAACTATTTGGAATAGAGAAGAATATATATTTCTAGAGTTGAATTCCTTGTCATGTTTCCAAGGATAAAGTAAAATGAATACCATGAGGTTCATGGTAGAATCAAGGATTAGTTTAAGACATGGAAAAGATAAGTGAAGGATGGTTTCTCCATTTATTGTTACTTGATTTCCAAATAGATGTATGTTCATATGTTATGGTAAGGATTACCATATTATAATCTTTTATAAGATCAAGCATTTGAATTTGAGTAAAGTGTTGTTGTGTTGATTATTAGTTCCATTTGATCTAACCCCTTAGATCAAATCATCTCTACCCAAAACAAGGTTTAAACAAAGTCACATTGAGGTTTATAACGCTTGACTTGATGAGCTACTTCAATTCCACCAAGGTCAAGTGAAACTTCAATTACTGTGATTGTTTTACTTTAAAGCGCGAAAATTCCCCAGATTTTCTATGCATGAATGCAATGCACACATCTGTTTCCTCTATTTTTGTAACCCCAATACCTGGGATATTACAGTCTCTACCCCTTAAACTAAACTTCGTCCTCGAAGTTTGATCTCTCTCACGTTTCAGGAGTGTGGATCTGACTTGTATAGACTAAAATTTTTCTCAAACTCCATATTGATCTCACTAGATATAATTGAATATATCCCTTGTCCAGATTCTTCCTGGAATCCATTAGGGTTTGTCTCTGAACCATGGTTCTTACTTTAATTATTTGATTTCTTTCAACCCTATAGTCTTGTTTCCTTTCTCATTGAAGAATCAATGATGGGACTTCTTCTTGTCCTGACAGTCTTAATTGAGGACTAATTGGATAACATTCTCCTATTTGAATAAATAGGTCTTTGTTTTTCCCTTACTACCAAAACTGCAATAATGGTACTTGGTAAGGTACTTACTATGGAATTGATCATGGTGGTTTATTCCTCAAAGAATGGATTAGACTCATCTAGTCCATCCAATCATGGTTTAAGGATGATTCTTATACCTATTTTGGATTCTTTAGGTTCCATGAAAGGAATCATTCTGTTAGTCTTTGGTATTGGTATACTCAATCTTCTTTGGTCTTTGGCCTTTTTGAGCTGTATTTGGTCTATAGTATTTCCTTCATCCAACTTCATTAACCTTAGATTACTTGAGCTATCGAACTTCTGAGTGAATGTTACTCACTTTCTCAAGTTATAGTCCCCTTCTTACTTCCCCGAGGTGTAAACCTCGGTTACTAGTCTGACATTCTTCTGAAAGTAGTGTCCAATAATCTTATGAAAATAAGATTGAATTTCCTCTCGGTTCAGACCTTCTTCTTCTATTTTGCTCCAAATATTGAGTTATTGTACATCCATCTCAATCTTTACTCTACCCCTTAGAGTTTTCTTATGGTCTTCAGCTCCTTTTCTTCCAACCATTGGGCTTATGGTTAGAATTTTGGTATGGGTCTAGCTTATGGTTTGTACTTCTTCTAAGGTCTCGCGAAGAATGTTTGTGGTGTATCCACGCAATTGTGGACATCCAATGTGAATCCTTCGACCAAATGATTATAGGTCATTGTTATTTGGCTACAAAATTTTATTTGTTCACTACTTCTTGGTACAATCAATCCAATAGTGGATTACTTGATACCAATTGTGGCTATTTATTATCTAAAAATGGATTCTATTTAGGTTCTGATCAACTGGACGAGACATCTTCTACGTTATCTCGCAGTTTTGATCCTATACCACAAATGTGGTCTTCTGATATCAACTATGGTCTTCTTATATCTGCTATGGTTTCCTAAGTCATCTTCCTTTTTCGAGGGTTTATTGTTGCAAGAAAACCACTAGCTGACACTATGAATATAGTATCCTAAGTGATGTCCCATGCATTCCCTCTTCTATGATGACTATGGTTCTGCTTGAGCTTCACCATAATCACCAGATTTCTCACCTTCATGCTTCTTATGTACTAAAGTACTCCTCTGTTGAGGTAAAGCATGAATTTTGATTGGTACTTCCTTCTGAATATTGTGGTTGCTTCCCACAATTTTGCTTCCTTCTTCTGATGAACCTTCATCTTGTCTTCGGAATCTTCACAATTCGTCACTTCCTCACACAAATACCATTACCCTCTAGATCTATAGCATCAAGTAAGAACTTGATATTGCAAATGCATTTGCATACCAAAATCAAACTTCATGTATGGATCTAGTCAAACAATGTAAATCCAATTAAATCCAAGAAGATTCAGCTTTGTGCATATAATACACACCATCATAGGCCCGAATATGATGGTTGAGTAAGACATCTCTAAACATCAGGCTGAGATGTGTAGTATATAGCACCACATAATACGAGTTTATATCGTGATACTTAGCACGAATATATTGGATTCTACTATTTGTCTCAACCTTTACCTTAATTGCACATTTGCAATGAGATAAACTTGAAACAAAGTGGTCTAGGATAGTTAGGGTTAACTTAGTTTTGTTTAGAAGTACTACTTAACTTTGTATTATACCATATATAAGTGCTATTGAGGACTACTTTGTACGATACCTCTAGTTCTAATATGGTTACCCTGAATACATATTTATTGGGCTACCATGTATTGTATACCAACTGTGATCTACTCATCTATTGTCTAAGGACTTATTGATGTTCTACCTACTTGGGATTGGCTATCTAACTTTACTTAGTAAAGATAGATAATAAAGGTTGACTTAAGTGTGTCAGGATTATTCTCAAGTGAATATCCATCTCAAGTCATAAGAATATTTGGTTTGACATTGACAACTTCCTATAGACACTACCAATCCTATAGGTCTCATTTAAAGGGTTTTAATCCTAGGTCAAAGCATTTGCTCTGATACCAACTGTGGTGACCCGGCATACCACTGCATGGTGTAGTATGCAAGTCTGATATAACACCAATGAAACACAGTTCCACGGGTATTATATCGCTCAGAGTGGTACAACAGAAACATATGCGGGTCCAAGGCATGTCTATAGAATTACAACATCGACTCTGTTACACAAGATCATCACAGCCTCCTACTTTACAATGAGGTAAAACTGCAAATAAACTCCATAAGAACGACTCGTAGTCTAATCCTATCACGAACTCTATTTGTAGAGTATTTGACTAGCTATAGGGGCTATGAATAGATTCTAGCTAAATAGGAGCTAGGTTTAGGAAGCTAGTTCCTTTCTATGGCTAAACTAGGTTTTCTCCTTGTTGGACGTGGTATCTGACTCCTCTGACAGGGTCCTGTCTCTTGAAGTAGTTGTTGACTCCTCGGTCTTCGAGTTTCACTGTAGATCCTCCTTCGATGTCTCCATATCTAAGCAGGGGATTTAAGAGTGGGATGAGTACGAGCGTACTCAACAAGTTCATTATAGGAAAGAGGTGTTTAATGCACTAGCTACGGCATTAGACCAGAAAGTCTAATACCAATGCAAGTTTTCATAATCATTTCTTCAAAAGGTTGCTTTTATTCAGAAGAACTATGTCCGTCAGCCTTCACCGGTTTACTAGAACTTCATGGAGCTCCTTTCCGGCCGCGTTCGCAGCTTCCATATCCCGGAACGGGGAGTGACAGGTCACGGTTCTTTATACTCTGCAGAGGTGTGTTGCTTTACCCATAAGAGATCTTAACCTTGGTGCCAACCGGGCGCGCAACCCGTCCACACTTCCTATGGTGTGAGGCCCGGTATAAGGTCATAGCCAATCATATTCCTCCGCTACCTTGCACACCCACCCTTTGTTGCAAACCCTGACCCTGGGTCCTCGTCGGTCCACTTATGTAGTGACCTCACCCGGTAGGGTGCCGATCCCTGTGCTTTACTGTACTAGTCCCTGGATCAATCGCTAGCACACACAGTTTAAGATGTAATACCAAGAAACAAAGGTCTTTATTACATCGTATGATCCAGAATTACATAATGACTTACAAATTGCATAGCACAAGGCTAGCATTACATCAGAGTTTTTCAACGAACAAACATATAGCATGGAGTCCTTCGTCTTCATGTGCCACGAAGTGAGCATGTTGAGGATAGACTCGTAACCCTAATCATCGTAACTCACTCGTCTATCAAATATCTGCAACAGGTAAAGTTACAGCCAAAAACATTTGGTCAATACTTTGAATGTATTGGCAAGATGTCACTATTTAGTGGACACAAATGGCGCCTAATACCTACATGTATATTTGGCTGGTGGAGTTTAGGCTCTTTGCAGAAAAGCGGGTATTTTTCCTATCTTTTGTAAACATCATTTGTCTTTGAAAATATAAATGTCTAAGAGCATGAACCCACGTTCTCATCACACTGGCTCACCAGGGAAGGATACGGCCGATCCAGCTTCAAACATTTCAAATTGTATAAGAGCATGAACCCAAGTTCTCATCACACCGGCTCACCAGGGATAGACACCCGGACGATCCAGACTTCATACATTACTACCCAAGTTTACCCATCAAGTTTTATTATGAAATTGGGATGAGAGAGATCTTCCAACAGCTCCAGGTCCAGTTGCTCAAAGTTGTCCGTAACCGGGGACACGGCTAAGTACTTAGTTTTAACACTCTGCAGAGGTTTGTACACTTTACCCGCACGACTTAGTCAACCTCTTTTCCACCATGATGCTCATTTTGCTCAAATGGTTGGGAGAAGACTAAGACGAGACTATTTTCGGAAGTAAGGCCCTGAGCCCTCAGGACGGACCCGTACCAACCTACACATCTACATCTGCTGGTCACGTCGGGACAGGTCCCTACAACCCACTTAGTCAAGACAGAGCCCATATGACATGCGGATGTACAAGAAGCTACTAAACATGAAACCTGTACAATCTCTTTTGTTCCTGGGCGGCGGACCCCACCAATTTTCACCGTGCAGACGCTCCACTCATACCAATCCGCCCAGGTGTTTCATTTATCAAGTTGTTTTCATTTATAACAAAAACATATTTCTTCATCTCATCTCATCATGATATCCCAACCACGTATCTAGTAGCATGGCTAAGCAAAACTACTTACGATGGCAACTAAAGGGAAACAAGAGGAATCCTAAGACTATAGGATTAGCATAGCATATATACTTTTGAAAACATCCTACACATGCAATATCTACTAAGTAAAAAACTACATGCATAGAAAATATTAGCACATGAGTGACACTTGCCTTTTTGGTAAATTGTAGAGCATTCTCTTTGTCTCGGTAATACACGTAACTCTCCGTACTATCTATATAAGATAAATAACACAACATAAACACACATTCCAGTAGCAACAAAATCAATCAGAGCAAACAAACTATTTGGATAGATTTGTTATACATTTGGTTTTAGTCTTTTATATATTTTATGGATCATTGTGGAAAGCATATAGGATATTCGGATGGCTAGGGACGAATGGATCAAGATGAAGTATGCATTTTTTTGGTTGATAGGTATGGTTTATAAGGATCATTCTTGCAAAAGAAATTATGTGCAACATAACTATAGAATCAATTCCATGTGAAAAATACTCAAATTCTCATATTTAAATTTAAATATTTTGATCTTGTTCAAATAATTTTGCCAGATGTTCTACTGGACTTAGCACCTCAAAGTGATCCATAAAAAAAAGAAGCTTGATTTGCATTTCTAGAATTGGTATTAGACCAAATATATCCAAATTCACATATTTAGAAACTTCTCCAAAAGTCAAGTTATGTTTTATATTTGTGTTCTACATATTTTTTTGAGTTCAAGTTAGTTTGTTTGAACATGTATTTATTTTTACATGATTTTTACAAGATTAAATATTTTCCAGGATGGTGATAATGATGTCTGAAAAGTTGTCAGAAAAAGTTGTATGGATGAGAAAAGTTTCTACATGAAAGTTGTAGATAATTTAGTTATAAACTCAATGCAAAAGGAATTATCTAAAACGGAGATCTAGAATAAAAGATATAAAATTTTAAAGTTTCTGTACGAGGATTAGCTAGCACAATGTATGAATCGATCGATCGGTTTGGTCTGCACGTACGCGTGAAAGAAAAATAAAAACGGAAAAGACAGACACATGTCTACACACGATAGGCTGTTGGTATCAGTATGGTAAATGATCCGTATCTTATACTACAGATCAAAAGAACGGGATGAAGACGTTCTTACCGATCGTAGAGCGAGTCGATGATGACCAGGAAGATGACGACGATGGCGGCACGGCCGTGGACTCAGGCGACGCTACGGCGGTCCTTGGTGACAGAGAAATGGAGGAATATGTGCGGCACGAGACGGCAATCTCGGGCATCCTTGGCGTGGATTAGCGATGGTGGCGTTCGGTTAAATACAAACAGCGTCAGACATCAGCAGGGAGTGTCTCCGGCTGCAAAATAGAACGAAGCGAAGGCATGAGAAGATGCCAACGAGATAGAGGATTAATATGAGCGCAAACATGAGGCCTCGTTCCACTTATACCAGGAAAACTCAACGATGGCATCGCAGCGGCCGGCGGAACAACCATAAGGGATTGGAGACTTGGAGTGACGGCGGCGCAGACAACAACCACGGTTTGATGCAGCACCATGTCTGGAAGGTAGGAGACGGTTAGGAAACCCTACGATTGAAAGAGATTAAGGTATGGGCTACCGGATATGACCTACCGTCGAGGTGAATTCCGATGATGTCGCGGCCAACAGCGACAGAACGAAGTACCACCATGTCCTGCAGTTACCCCTTAACGAGAGGAGTCTCCAGGTAAGAGGAATCCACAAGAAAATCAATCCGGGCGACAAGATCTTGGCACGAACTCAAATTTGAGGATATGAATGGCATGGAAAGCACGGGCTGTACAGAGCTTCTCAGAGAAATGTTCGAGAATGAAATTGAGGGAGGGAACCAAGTGACACACCAAGGACATCTTACTTTGCACTGGTATATACTGAGGAGGGAGATCGGGAGAGTTATGCCACCGGTTGGCATTCGGTGCGTCGTTTCGGTTTGGGGGATTAAGCCAATTGAATGAGAAATTAACAGCCTGAACGTAAACCCCACTTAATTCTAAACATTATTCGTCCTGAAGTCTGAACAAAATGAGCAATAGAATTGATTGGAGGAGGGAATATGTACTGCCATTGTTGGCAGTTTGTAACGCTCCAGCTTAGCTACCTGAACCAGGAGGAAGAAGATCGATGGCTGGTCGTTCGGTCTAGTTGGGCCAGAGAGAAATGCGGCCCAAGGAAAAAAGAATGTAAGAAAGGAAAGAAAACAAAAGTGCCACGGTGGGCTACTCCTAGATAGGTTGGATCGTTACATTTTTTTTCCTTTATTCATTTTCTGACTTATTTTCTATTATTTGATTTGCAATTTCAATCTGATTCAAATCTTGTTAGAAATTTTGAATAAAATATCAGTGCAAAGCTTATTCCATTGGGAACACTTGGCCATATTTTTATTTGCAAACAAGATCTAGAGATTCAAAATAGTTTTATGCACTTTGGCCTATGTGGCTACTAGGACAGTATTTAACAAGGAGTTTTAGGGTCATTGTTTTGCCGAAAAGAATCCTTTATGGTTTCAAAACCTTAAAAAATAGAAATAGGTTGGTAAAAAAAATACTTTGAAATCCAAAGGTTTTATGAAATCTATATTTTGGAAAATACTTATAAATGCAAAACAAAGAGTTTTAATTCCTTGTGAAATTTCAATCAAGTCAATCATCAAGCACATAATTTTATTTTTATTTGACATTCCAAAATTAGGAAAATTTTGGGATGTGACAACTTACACCATTTAAGGACGGACCCCGACCACGACAACAGTCTGGGATCGAACCAAACTCCTTCGCCGGTAGCTGCAACCCATCATAGACCACATTACCGTGGGGAATTAGAGTGGGATCCCCACCCTCAAGTTGTTCCGCAAGCCGCAACCGCTACGGTATGCACATCATAACCGTGGGGACTTAGAATGGGTTCCCCACCCACAAGTTGCTCCGCAAGATACAAGCTAGCTACGGTAAGCGCATCCGTTGATGTACAAGAGGTGGAAATACGATTGACTAGTCCGTCCCATTTCAGATCTTATGGTTAACACGGTTATTACGGCACAAGAATCACTCGGCGACATTTGTTGTTTAATCCTAGATGGATATAAACCCTTGCAATGGAACCTCCACCATATCAACACAATCCATGGTTCCATTGCCCACCACATAGTCATATTCATAGTTATGAAAATAGTGGTTTTGGTTTTTATGCAATAGTGATAATCATAGTACTTTGCAAGTAATTTGATAAAGATACTCAAATGACATGAGCAAGTGATGAACTTGCCTTTCTTGATCGCAAGATTATGCAGGCAAGGCCTTCGATACGTAATAACTCCAAATTTTGAAATAGCATCATCGTCCGGTAAGGACGATGTTTAAAAGATTGGCAAGGATGCAATAATGCATAAGTATGCGATGCAATCGTTCTAAGCGTGTCCTAACCCCGATAATTTAGGATTAGTGAGTGGTAATGATTGGTTTAGGGTGTGTTGTACTTTTAGAGTGATTCACATACAAGGTTCTTATTCAGGTGTGATTACTTGGTATTATAAACAGGTAGATAATAAGGCACAATAATCAATTGAGCACCAAAGATTGATAATTGGCATAAAGTTAACAAGTAAAGAACAATGGTTAGTTTTAGTACTATATGGTATGGTTAATGATTAATTATCATATACTTTAAAAGAATAACTTTTGAAGAACATGTTCTTTAATAAAGAACAAGTATGATAATTAGGTTGAGGGGTTCTATGGTTGACTATGGTTTCAGTTAGTTTCTGGAGTAAGTATTAGATGGATCACAACATAGTTGGATTCATCCATAGCTAGAACTTGTA
>NC_061510.1:121083052-121097888 GCF_022539505.1 Lolium rigidum
GAGTGGTGAGGAAAATTGCAATGTTGATATTGTGCTCAATAGTGATGATTGCTTCATCTCTATCCCATTACCAATGCTTCCTCTTTGGACTTAAACACATCTAGCATTGAAAATAATCTGTCATGTGTTGATGATCTCATATCATGTTGCTCACATAAGCCCCATGATGATATGCTTGTCTTGTCTTGCTCCCACATAATCAAAATGCTTCTATTTCCTCTAGTGCTTGTTGACTAACAATGTAGAGAAGCCGAACCTCTATGGATCAGACATGTTTTCAAATGAGGATTCAAAATTTCTTCATCTTCATCCTCAGAGTATGCACATGTGCCTTGGCAAAATGGATCAAAGGTATCTCCTATTTGACTCCTAACACTTCCTCTAATGATGAGAGTGATGATGATGATAATGATGAAGAATATAATATCTTGGTGCATAATATGGCAATGATATATGCTTCTCTTCATGGTAATAAAGAAGCTTCGTGCTAATCTCGAACATCTATGGATACCTTGAGGTAAATATAGGGAAACCATAGTGGAGTTGGAGTCCCATGTTGAAAATGGGGAAAAGAGATTCACTCTCCTCAAGCATGAGCTAAAAGATAGAGCATACTAATTTTATGCTTACACAAAATTGAATCCTATATGCATGAAAATGAGAAAACTATTGTTGATGCTTGTGCTACTAACTCTACTTCCTGTGAAGCATCTACCTTAAAGGAGAATGTTGAGCTAAGGGCTCAACTGATTGCTAACCTGTAATTGTAGGGAGGTGGAAAGCAATAAAAACGCTCACACTCTCGCGGGGATCTTCTAGCACCTACGATGGGCTGAAGTTAGCTCATGAGGCTTGTCACCAAGAGTAGCATCTTTGTGAGCCTCATGGACATTAAATCTCTACTACAAATGCTATATCGCTTGTGCCTAGTCCTAGTAGTCCATCCTAGTCAAACTAGTGATACACCTTGTGTTGGATTACTTGCTTTGCCTTGTTGCTCTAATAATGGCTTCTACTTCCTCTAGTGTATTTCTACTAGCCATGTAGAGGAAATGCGAAAGAGCTCGAGGCCCAAGTCCTTTCTTTAAAGAAAGACTTGGAAAAGCATCATGAAGGAAATCCGCATGACAAGATGTTGAGTATGCAACAATCCCCAATGACAAGAGTGGACTTGGATTCAATTCAATAACAAGAACAAGTCCAAGAGCAAGAGCAACAAGAAGAAGGGCCAGACAAAGTCAGGATCCCGGCCAAGTTGGTTTTGCTTCAAGTGCAAGGATTGAAGGAGCATCATGTTAGATCATGCCCATTGAAGAAGAAGCACTTGGTGAAAGCAACAGGAAACGGCCACAAGGTCAGGTCAAGCTCATGCTTTCGACCTCCAAGTTGAAAGATAGGCCACTTCCCAAGAAGAATCAAGTATTGTTCCCCAAGAGAAGAAATCAATAAAAAGAAGAAGAACACTACTTATCATAGTGTGAAGGAGCACTTTGCTTCTTCATGTTTAGGTGGTGCACCTTATCTAACCCTATAATTGTTGATGATGATTATTCTCTGGGGAAGGATAAGGGATGGCAAATGTGTTTGCCAAGTTTGTTGGAACTCAAAGTGGTCTCAAGAAAAGGACCATTTGGGTTGCCACGAAGCCTATTGTGACTAACCTCTTAGGACCCGGCTTGGTTGGGGACCAACGAACTTCAAAAACGTGATCAATAGGTGCATGTGGAGGTCAATGGGAGCTTGGCTACTTCATGAAGAATTAAGGGATCTTCATATATTGTATTCTTGGACCAAGTCAAGTCGTATGGATTATCATCTATATCTTATATCCAATGTTCCTCTTTGCGGTAACTTATACTTCAACTCACTTCATGTATATTGTAAGTTACTTGCCCACTTTGCATGTTTGGTTTTGTTGCCAAATATTTGTGTGTATGTGTTGTGTCTTACTTACCTGTCTTGTGTATTCAAGTATGTTTGTTTGACTCATCATATACTTGTGTATGTCGTTTGGAGCCTAATGCATTTTGATGATATCTTATTTGGCTCTCTTCGAAGTGATTAATGGAACATCCCATTTGGGGGAGTGATATGCTTTGTGCATCTCTCTTCTTTAAAATGTGTGTACTAGGGTACCACCACCTAGTATTGATATTGCAAGATTATCTAGTCACTATGTGGTGTGTCATACTCATAGAGAAATTCAAATTCTAAAATATCATTAATCATCTCTAGTTGAATTTTAAGTTGCCTCTTGTTTAGAAAATGTTTTATCATCCATTGTGGGGGGAGTAATATGTTTTGTACATATCACAAGCCTAGAAAATGTGAACATATGAGTTATGCCACTTAGGTTAATGCTCTTAATTACTCTTGTTCTTAGGTGGCATGTTTGCTCAAACAAGCTCCACTTCTATTAAAGTTTTTATTGGCTCATTCATGAACTCTTGTTTGATTCAGAAATTCTTGGATGGGTTTTCCTCAAATACATATCTCTATATCTTATTTGGGACACCGTTCGCTTCAAGTTATTCTAATCATTGCTGTATGATTGTTTGATAGTTGAAGCCATCAGAATCTTCACTCGAGCATAGTGCTTAATTCTTATGCTTATCCATATGCCTTTATTTGTGAGGTTGATCATACTATCATTGTCAATTCACTCACGGAAAGTCATGTCCAATATACTCATTGTCTTTGACAATTGATAACCCATGTTATGTGGTTGAATTCATGGATCATCTTCACCTTGGATTGCTTCTTATTTACTTATTTTATTTCCAAGAAATCTTTGTTGCTCCCATGTGTCTTCTTTGTCCCTTTGAAAAATCTTTTGTAGATTCTTTTGATTCATACCAAATGTTTGTTTTGGAAGACAAACCATATACTCCTTACGGTGCATTGTGCCATTGTGAAAGTGTAGAGAGTTAGAGTTTAATTGTTCGAACCTTGTCTTTTGGGAGTTTGCTATCTCATTCCTTCTACATGATTTATTTGCTTGAATGAGATAAATCCTTGAGCATGTTTGCTTTATTTCATCCTTTATGCTCAATGGTTTCTTCTTAGTTCATTTGTTGAACTTTGTTAGTCCAAATCTTTTGTGATTTAGTGCCTTTGATATAATTTGGACAACAAATTTGTTTGGTCACACCTTTTATGCCTTATTCAATTCATTTGGTGTTTTGTCCAAAGTATATCTCTTGGATCTTTAAAAGTCTTTGTGCAGTGCTTATATGTAATTTGTTATATTTATAGCATGCTTTCTTCTTCGATCCATTATATAGGGTATACTCCATCAAATCCTAAACGGCTACAGATGTGCATGAAATTCAAATTTCATCTAAATCGCCACATATTGAGTATGGAGTGTATCCTATGTGTGTCGTCGGTTAGTCTAACATATTGGACCCAATAGGTTTGGGGACCAAGATCGTACATGGATGTTGTTCCCAGGTGCATTGGAGATGCAGTGGAGGCCATGCCTCATTTGCGAGGAAGGTGTTGTCATCCATGTGAGTTAATTGGAGTCAAGCTAGGATGTACGTTGAACTCTTAATCTGCCAATCAAGCCATTGCTATCTGGTGGCAAATATCTTCCAATTCGTGCATTCTCATGTAGCATCCATACCTCTATGGCAGGTTGTATCTCTGTCTGGCGTAAATTCTTCATTTCGAAAATGTTGCGGTTCTTGAAAAACCCTCTTAAGAATAAAACCGTCTTATTTGAACATTTGATTGATTTGAGAAGATGCATATGATGGAGGAATATATATATCATGTTGCATGATTCACCTTATCGTCAAATATGCCCTCTAGCAATTTGTTGCATGTCAGTTCCTCAAAGAGCTCCTGTATTCCAGTGATGGGTGGAGTCTTGGCTGAAATAGATCAGTGTTCGAGATGCTTGTTCTCGCTTTCTCAAAACATTCCAACTGGCCTAATCTCTAGCCCTTATTCGTTAGTTGTTGATGTTTTCGAGGTGTGCCACTGCATTTGAAGCTCATTCTTATACCTGTAAGTGAAAGAGTTGGAGCCATAGAGCCATAATAATGCTATTAAGCAAACATCCTTTGGTATATTTATGACTTCATCTTAGGATCTCTAGTCCTACTCATTTTGTTGACCTCTTGTGTGTGCATGTTTCTTTATGGATCATTCTGTCACTGGAAACTCATGTCCATGAGAGCGTTCGATCCATCACCTATGATCATCGATATTAAGCCTCAACCATTCTCATGCCCTTTTAGTGTTTAATGTGTTGGCAAAGAAGAGTTCTGATAGTGTGGTTCATTTGTTTTCTTCATGCACTCATATCTCGTCAGTTGTTGGACTCAGGTTCGTTCTTGCTCGACAAACTGCATCTTTATCTTAGGTGTGTTCTCTAAATAGATATGTAGAAGGGTAGAGGATTGTGTTTGTTACATATTGTATTCAAATGCCAAACATTCTTAAATTCTTGCTTGAGACCTTGGGGAGCTTTCTTCTTTATTCAGAGGCACTATATCTCTCTTATCATGATATCTTTGTTTGTCAATTGGATGTCTTTTGATTAGCCTGCTTTATTTGTTTCGACAGCTCACCTCACCATGTTATCTTATGCAATCTTTGATCCTCAATATAGTTTGATTTCCTTCAAGTATTCATCATTGGATATGTGCACTTGATTCCACTCAAATTGAAGTGCACACTTTGGGAGGAACTCATTATATTGGCCTTCTAGAATTTTTTCACCCATTTTGACAATCGATGCCAATGGGGGAGAAGTTTAGAGGAGTTTTAAGGGAATGGTTTTATACTTAAGTTTATGGTTTTGTGCTTAAGTGCTTTATGTTTGTCCTCCTCATGCATTCCATATTTATATGTCTTGCATGCATGGTTGTATATATATAGTGGAAACTATCCCAAAGGTTAATCTTGACAATATATGCAATGAATTCATGTTCATCACACGTGCATACATTGTGGGGGAGTTTTCTCTATATATATTGGTTCTACTCACATCTCTTGCATTTATTGTAGTTGTGTGAGTAGAGCCGGTTTTGATATGGGCTAGTAGCTTTGTGTTACTTGACCATATCAAATACAACCTCTTGTATACAACTTATCCTCGGATAAGTTGCGTACTTGTTTCTAATATTCATTATATAAACCCTCTTATTGTGGTTGTCATCAATTACCAAAATGGGGGAGATTGTAAGGGTACATTGCCCCTATGTGTGGTTTTGGTAATTAATGACAACCCCTATGGACTAATGTTTTCATTGAGTTTATATGAAGGAATATTCCATATGTACTACTTGTATTCCATGTGTTGGATTCAAGTATGGATGCCATGAAGATAAAGGTATACCTTGTGTATTGGCATCAAGATCATCGGTTTGAAGATATATATGTGATATGATCAAGAAGAAGAAATGAAGATGGAGTTCTTATGTGAAACTCAATATTAGCCATGCTCTATCTTAAGTGAGTATGAGAAGATACAAGGTTGAGTTGGGCAAGTTCAAGATGAGCATCTTGAGTGGATCACATGCTTGAAGCTTGCCGTCCATTTGGTGATAATGGACATGTGAAGATGTGCATCAATGGAGCTTTCCCATCATAGTGTATGGGGGAGCATTTGTGAGTCTTCACTAAGCAACATTGATCAAGTGAGGTATTCCGGTTTGAGTAGAGCTTGAAGAGTTATCATCAAGATCAAGCGGGATGCGCAAGGCAAAGGTATGGCCTTGCTAGGTTTTCCTTTTACCGGTCTCAAGGTGGTTGTTGGGAGACCGGATTATAGGATAGATAGCCGCACTATCAAGAGGGGCTTTCGGTTGGGTAACTTGATCACATCGTCTTAGGGAGCTCAACCCTTTGCATACTTTGCATATCCATATTGCTTCTTGGTGTTTCTTTGTGTGAGGTTCTTGAGCTTGTTGCTAGCTTTACAATAAGCCCAAGTTCATCGAAAAACGGAATCCGGATGCATCTTCTATTGCGTTTTCGAGGTTGGGTGATTTTACCGATTATTCATGATATAAGGTTCTACCTTTTATATTCATGATAAAATCCCCTCCTACAGACTTGTGTGTTTTCACTTTCTATTTGATAGCATTTGTTGTTATCTTCCAAACAAAATTGGTTTCACTCGAATCGGAATTCGGGAGCATTAGTTATTAAAGAAAAAGGAAAAAGGAGAAAAGAAGAAAAAGAGGAAAAAGAAAAGAGGGGCAGCCGGTTGGCGACCGGTCAGCCGGGCCGCACGCCGGCCCACCCGGCCAGCTAACTGGCCTGCTGCCTCACCCGGCCCAGCGCCCCACCGGCCCGCTCGGTGCCCCGCCCGGCCGACCGGCCTCCTGGCCGGGCCGGGCCTTTTTCTTCTCCCCCGCGCGCTCGCATGCCTATCCGCCGCCCGTGAGCGGCGCGCCTCGCCGCCGGCTGCGCAGGTCCGGCTGGGCCGGATCCCAGACCGCCTGTCCGGCCACAGATCCGGTCAGCCGGCTGCCAGGCCGGCTGGGCCGACTTTTCAGCCCGTTTTTCCTTTGCTTTTTTCCTGTTTTTCCCCAACGGTTCTATTTCCCCCTTAGCTATAAATAGGCTTCTTCCACCTTGAGCTTGTGTACTTCTTCCCTTTCTCTCACCTCCATTGTTGCATTTGAAGAAGTTGCTCTCTCTCTTGTTCCCCCCCATGATTCTTGCTCATTCTTGAGGGATCTAAGAGAGGAGATCTAGATCTACATTTCCACCAAACCATTTCTTCTCTAAGTGAGGGGAACTCTTGGGATCTAGATCTTGGAGTCTTTTGTTGACTTTCCCCATTGTTCTTCCTCTCCAATCTCATCCTAGCATTTGTTGTTTGGATGGGATTTGAGAGTGAAGGACTTGAACACCTCTAGTGTTCTTGCTTTGCATCATTGCATAGTGTTGAGCTCTCCACCACGATTAGTTCGAGTGAGAGACCGTGAGCTTGTTACTCTTGGAGGGAGACCTCCTAGTTGGCTTGGTGATTGGTGCTCCGGTGATCTCTTCAAGAAGATTGTGAAGAGGCCCGAGCTTCTCCTTCGTGGAGCTTGTGAAGTGGTTGTGGAGCTTGCCATCTCCGGAGCGGAGGAAAAGCTAACCATAAGGAAAGGACCATTATCCTTCGTGGGTGTGGTTCGGAGAATAGGGTGAGCCTTCATGGCGCGGGGAATCCTTCGTGGACCTCCACTCCTCCAAACGTGACGTACCTTCTTGCAAAGGAAGGGAACACGGGAATACATCCTCGTCTCCGCATGCCTCGGTTATTTCTATACCCGAGCTCTCTTTCCTTGTGATAGCCATCGTGCTTGAAGTATATATATATCTTGCTATCACTTGTGCTACATATATCTTGTGCCTATCTTGCTTAGCTCTAGTTGCCATTGTTATACTTAGTTGAGCTTAGCATATCTAGGGTTTGTGCTTGTGAACTAAACGATAGTTTAATTCCGCATTCATACAAGACAAATCCGCAAGAGTTTGTAATTGCCTATTCACCCCCCCTCTAGGCGACATCTCGATCTTTCAAAGAACTATGTAACAGAGCTTGTAGGGTTTATCAAAGCAACGTATTACCTCTCAGTCGTATATGCTCCTTTTATTTTAGATGCATTTTAAAAATCAGAAAAAGGTCACCCGTATATCTCCACATCCTGCATACCCACAAAGTTGTTTCAAACAAAACCGACTTTCTATGCGGTGTGTGTAAAAATACAAAGTTAAAAAAGCTATTTACGAGTTTCTTTTTTTAATCATTTTTACATAGGCCACCGGACATGTCAAATTTTCCGCAGAATTTTACGCGCACACATGGAATGTGGGGATATACTACAGACAAGTACTTTTTTCAGAAACTTTTTTTTTATTTTTTTTGGTAAAGGGCACCTAGGAGGCTAAGTGAATTTCCGGGGTTTATCGGGGAAGTGACCAGAGTCATAAACATGAGCGCTGGTGGATGTTTTTCTCCAGAATAGCAGTAGGCGTTAGATGGCCCATGCTAGCCGACCCATGTTTCAATGCGACCTGGAGGTTCATGGCAGCGACGGCCCATGGGTTTAGGGGAGCAACGGCCCATGGATAACAGCTCTTCTTTTATTGGGCTTTCTGTTCTGATTTATAGGTGGCGGCCCCTGGGAAGTGGATCAAGCAGGGTGATCTATCATTTGCCCTAAAAAGCCCAAGAATTGTCGGAAAGTGTCTTTGACACATGGACACCAATGTTCTCTTCAATTTCAGATTTTTGAAAGTTTTAAAATTTTATTCTTCTAAGTCTTAAAAAATTATGACGTTAAATATATAGATAGATATATACGGGAGGGATGTATGCAAAAAAGTCTCGTTAGAACAATATAAAAAAGACAAATTTCTGACAGTAAATGGTTGTAAAATAGCATTACAATAGTGTATCCTTTTGTTAGATTTTTTTTTGTATTTCCCACAATTTAAAGTATTTTTTTACCCGGAATTTTTTGCATACACTTCTCATGACCATATCTATCTACATATTTAACGCCATAATTTTTAAAAACATAAAATTATGAGATTTTGAAATTAAAAAAAAACTAAAAGTGGAGGGAGCACTTGTGCCCATGTGCACCAAATCCTTGTCCAAGGATTGTACCCTAAAGAAAGAAATGTGCCACTCCCTTTAGTTCCATACAGTTTTGGGAGATCACTTTTGTGCTGCTTCACTATTCTTTAGTGGCCACCCACTTTATCATCGCACGCAGGACCAAAGAAAAAAAATGTCAACTATCATTTCATAGCTGATAGCACGACGGTTCATAGTTTCACACATCCATCAACGAATATAGCCACTGCCTTGACTACATGTGCACACTTAGCTTTACTTGTGAGATGTCATCTAGAGTTCGAGAAATGGCCACATACATCGTAATATTGTTTTAACATGCTCTATATGATAAAACAATGGAGCAAACGAGACTTGTTCGGTTAGATGCTTGACGAGCTGCTAGATTGTTTATGATGTAGCGATGTTGCCAGTAGCTAGGTGACAACTACATGGGAAGCGTCTTGATCTAGTGAAAAATTCTTCAGGAGTAGTACAAGTCGTTTATCATCTACCTAAGAAGTCACAATCCCGTGCATGTGAACTATCTCTTCTCCAAGATCAAGAAGAGGGAAGAATCGTGACAACAGATAAACTGATCTGCCGTGAAATTTGTCTTTCAATGAGAATATTTTCTTATCTTGACGAATATGATAAGATTGAAACGCTATTGTTATAGATATGAATTGTTTGAGCTTGAGTGTGGAGGTGCATATGGATAGAATAGCGACTCCGGTATGGAGGCTGATTGTTTGGCATGGTATGGACTATGGAGACGATGATCGAGGTGAATTGATTGTCAAAGTTTCTTCATTGGGAGATCCGGCTGGCTGTCGTGCACTCGTCCTCCCAAGACAAGGAAAGGCTCCGTGTTCTTCATAAGATCATGTGGCAACCAAACCCTTCTCCACTCAAAGCTCCATTGACCATATATACAATTTTATGTGTAGAAGAAGGTCAATCGAGTGTAGTGTAGCATAAGCATAAGCATATGATGATACTGTTACTGGCAATTCATTGTTCTCGAATTAGCGGAGAATGCAAGACAGTGTAAGTCGATTGTTTCTGCATCGTTTATGTTGTTACCCTTGTATAATCTCAACAAGATTGTTTCGCAAAAAAGAAAAAAAAAAGCTCAACAAGATTGAGCTTCACATATCTAATAGTAAGGTGTGCATTTTTTGCTGCACTTATCGTGTGGATAACTGATCTCCACTATAGAAAACCAGGACGATACAAATACAGTACTCCGGAGTACTATTTTCTTGCGAATGGTTTGAGCGTAGCTAACAAAACGAAAATTCAGATAAGTGACAGACAGACAGTTGCCCTCAAAACGAAAATTCAGGGGTGCATCCAATCCGGGAACCGTCGACGAGCACGAGACGATGCGGCTCGCTGCGGCGGCGGCGGCCCTCCGCTCCACGGCCGCCCTCCTCATCCGCTCCCGCCCACACCCCCTCCCCTCCTCTCTGCGCCGGTCCTCCCTCCCCTTAGCCCGCCGCCGCCGCCACTCTTACTCTTCCACCTCCACCGCACTCGACGACCCTCCGGCGACGACTGCGCCTCCCAATGTTCCACCCTCCCCCGCTCCACCACCGCCTGCAGAACAGGGTGGCGGAAGCAAGGCCGCCCGCCGGCGCGCGCGCGATTCCCCCGAGGGCCTCCTCATGCACAAGCTCGACGTGTGCTCCCGCGACGCCGACCTCCCCACCGCGCTCGCCCTCTACGACGCGGCGCTCCACCCGGCCACCGCCATCCCGCTCTCCCTCCACCACTACAACCGCCTCCTCTACCTCTGCTCCACCGCCGCAGCCGCCGACGCCGACGCCGCCCGGCGCGGCTTCGAGATCTTCGCCAGGATGGAGGCCCAGGGCGTGGAGCCGAACGAGGCCACCCTCACCAGCGTCGCCCGCCTCGCCGCCGCGCGCCGGGACCCCGCCGCGGCGTTCTCCCTCGTCCGCCGCATGGCCGCCGCCGGCACCCCGCCGCGCCTCCGCACCTACGGCCCCGCCCTCTTCGGCTACTGCGACGCGGGGGACGCCGACGGGGCCGGCCAGGTCGAGGCCCACATGGACGCCGCGGGGGTAGTGCCCGAGGAGACCGAGCTTGCCGCGCTGCTCCGCGTCAATGCCGACAAGGGGAGGGCCGGCGAGGTGTACAGGGTGCTGCACAGGACGCGCTCACTCGTCAGGCAGGTGTGCGAGACGACCGCCCAGGTTGTCGAGGCATGGTTCCGGTCGGAGGCTGCTGCGGCGGCGGGAGTGGAGAAGTGGGACACCGGAAAGGTCAGGGAAGGGGTGGTGAAGGGCGGCGGCGGCTGGCATGGCCAGGGCTGGCTTGGTAAGGGACAATGGGACGTCGGGCGGAGCGAGATGGACAAGAATGGTAAATGCCAGCGCTGCGGGGAGAAGCTTGTGTGCATAGACATCGATCCTTCTGAGACTGAGACCTTCGCCAAGTTGCTCACCAAACTCGCATGCAAGCGGGAGGTCAGGGAGAATTTCCCACGGTTTCAGGTACATTGTTTGGTCCCTTCTCTTACCCCTACAAGTTGATTCAACAATTCTTACACACAGTTTAGTTTCCCTCAACATAGCACCTTTCTAAAGTGTTGCCAACAACTATACAGTAGTGCTAGCACATATAGTTTTTTACGTCGTTCTATGTACAACATATATGGAATTCAATAAGAGCTAGAATGAGGATTGTCTTGTCATGTTTGGCTGATAAAGAATTTTGGAATGGTTAGGGCTGATTCATTAGTTTGGTGTCCTAGACAATTTTAAAGGGAATTCAGGCTTTTGTTTGTGGCTCACGGCTGTTAATAGTTTCAGGACCAGTGTTCATTGTTCTCACCCTCACAGGGTGCAACTTGACTCAACAAGTCTTACACGCAATGCAATCTCCTTTAACATAGCACCTTTTTAAAGTATTTTCAAGCATTATACGGTAGTGCTAGTAAGCTTTGGCACGGCGGCATGCCACGCCCATCGGATAATATGGATTGCTGTAAGTAATCTTCCAACCTCTTGACTATGATTCCGGGTGAACAATATCATGGCGTAGTCTGGTAGGTCATACTAGTGTGTACTCATGTCAGGAGTATAGTTTGGACTCAATGTTCTTCTTTTATAGTAGTGGACAGTTTATGGTTGCGGACAGTCTGTACTCATTATATGCTCTCAACTCTCAACAAAATTAGTTATCCTCTACAAAAATATACTCTTTAAAGAAAAGTGCTAAGCAGCACCTGTGCAAAATCGTGATTAAACAGTATTGCAAGATATATAAAAAGTGATGACGCTTGGACACTTAACATAGTCGATTCTGCGTGTAAGATGGTCTCGTTTGCACCAGCACTCACCTTTGGTTTGTGTGAAGTTTACTGCATGGAAAAGAGTTCACTGTCAGTATTGTTGGTCCTACCATTGCTTCTCTCATTTGTTTGAAGTCCATGTCAAAATTTGACATGGCAATGGACAGCCTTCTGAACAGTGTTAAAACTGAACTGTTTCTTCATCTTATTATCTGCATTTAAAGGTGGCAGCTTTACTCAATCACCTTCTTAAAATACACAGCCAAACTTTTATCTAGCAAGGAAAAGGACACCTCTTAATCTTGATCTTGCAACTGTGGGTCAATTTTGTAACCGACTCCGATTGGATATTCCTTGTCTTCTGTTTCTGAAAAAAATGTATAATATTATGCACTTATTCAGACTAACCGCAAGATCAGCCCTCCATCCATGATACTAACTTACAAACAAACTTATTAGAATCATAAAAACGTGTCTTCTATGCATCAGTAACTAAAAGGATCTTCTTATTACTAATTCTTGCTTGGTTTTTCTATTGACATGTTCAGCATGACTACAATAGTACATAGATCTGAAACCATCATCTCTCAAACAGTAAGACATTGCTAAGAATTCAAAGAAGTGCTTTGCATGATTGAGTGGCTTATATGTTATATAACCATCATGTTAATGTTAGAGTACGTAATGGGCTTGGGCTGGTGCTATAGCCCATTAGTATTAGGGTTAATTAGAGATAAGGGTAGCTTGCTTAGGGGTCAAGTAAACCTCTCTATATAAGGAGAGGAGATGTATCAATCTAATCAAGCAAGAATTAAGAAGGAAATCCCTTCCCTCTTGCCCGGCCGTGGGCAAAAGGCCCCCGGCCGGCCTTCTCGCTACATCCCTCTAGCAGCACCATAACAACTTGGTATCAGCTTTCCCGGGTTCGATCATGTCCAGCCCTCCACCGAGTTCTTCCCACCCGCTGCCGCTGCACCCCGACGTCCCCGCCGTTCTCTCCCCGGCGGAGATCACCGCAGCCCTCCGCGATCTCACCACTGCTGTCCAGGAGATCCGCCTCTTCCTGGTCGGTCCCTACGGGCCGCCGCCTCCGGCAGCGCTGCTGCCGTGGCAGCCGACGCACCAGGCGGCCTCCGCCGCGATCGCCGGGCCGCTGCAGCCGACGCTGCTGCTGTCGTCGCCGCCACCCGACGCCGGGCTGCTGCAGTCCCCGCTGCCGCTGTCCACCATCTCCGGGCCGGGCCCTACCTCGGCGCCGGGGGTCCCTCTTCTCCAGCAGCCGGCCGCCTTCTTCCCCACCGGGACGCTACAGCAGCAACAGCAGCAGCTGCCGCCGCTGCAGCTGTTGTCCTCACCAACGATGTCCCTACCGTTCGGTGGGCAGCTGCAACAACAGCAGCAGTTGCCGTCACCACCAACACCGCTACAGCGGCTGCTGCCGCCACCGACGATGTCCTTGCCTTTCGGCGGTGTGGGAGCGACCTTGGCCCCGGGCTCTACATCGACACCGCCCGGGATGCCCTTCCACCAGGTCCGTTTCCCTCCGTCGCCGTCACCGCTTCCGGCTTGGATCGCTATCCGCCACGTATCGGCGGCGTTGAGGCTGCAGGCTGCTGCGCGCGGCCTCCTAGTGCGTCGGCGTGTGCGGGAGATGCGTGATCTGCAGCTGCAGCTCCTCCAAGTTGCGCTTCGTTGCGCAACGGACCTCGATCTCGTCCGCTACGTCGGGGATCTTGGGCGTGCGATTTCCCCCACAGGCGGCGGACATGTTGTTTTTCCCGCGGGCAGCGACCTCAAAGTCTGTGCCATCGACAGTCATCCGGGGGAGAAGGCATGGTGTCACCGACAGGAGCGCACCGCGTAGCACCACTGCATTCCGCCGCCGGCCGCCGCACGGGCTCCTTTTGCCCCGCTGGTTTCCATGGGATCCAGGTGGCTGTACTGGTGCACGTCCGACGGGCGGATGGTGTCCACTTTATGTTCAGGGGTCAACAATAAAGCGTCCCAGTCCATTTCAGGTTGAGAGTAATAAAACAAGCCGAGATGTAAAAGGCTCGTTTTTAGGTGTTAGGTTTGTGTTGCGTCGAGTCATGGTTTGTTTAGGTTGCAGCTCGAGGACGAGCTGCGTGTCCAGGTGGGGTGTAGTGTTAGAGTACGTAATGGGCTTGGGCTGGTGCTATAGCCCATTAGTATTAGGGTTAATTAGAGATAAGGGTAGCTTGCTTAGGGGTCAAGTAAACCTCTCTATATAAGGAGAGGAGATGTATCAATCTAATCAAGCAAGAATTAAGAAGGAAATCCCTTCCCTCTTGCCACCGGCCGTGGGCAAGGCCCCCGGCCGGCCCTCTCTCTCCCTCCCAAACCCTAGCAGCCACATAACAGTTAACCATATTGAGAATGATTACAACAGGCTGAAACTTGGAATTCAGCAATGTACCTTCCATGAATGACCTCGGCCTACATCCCTTTGCTGTCCTCATTCCTCAATTTCATTCTTACTCAACCAGAACCTCAAGCAGAGTGGAAGCTATTTATACATTATGATCAAGCATGACGTAATTGGATAGCTTTGTTTGCTAAACTCGGTGGAGTAAGAACGACGGTGATATACGGTCACAGCTCTTGGAGTTCTGTATCGAATCACAGGAAATCAAGATGACAGGATGCCACATCCATTTAAACTGAAAAACCATGCGGTATACAAAGCTAAGTAATCAGAGAGATATCTTTGCATACTTAGTTGGTCATATGGCGCTGATAGCATAATTAACGTAGAAATAACAATTAATCGGTACCATTCCGGATATAAATTGGACTTTCTTCATAGTGGGCCTCGCGGTTCAGGAATTAGTAGCTAAATTCGTGAAGGGTAGTTTAATATAATAATTCTGAAGCACAGAAGATTGGTTAAAATGAAAAAGAGAGGCAATCAACAAACCATG